>NC_092211.1:31973175-32074856 GCF_043381705.1 Parasteatoda tepidariorum
ATTTTCTGCGAGCCTAACTTCAAGCCACAAATAAACAAACGAAGTGTTTGATCGTTTAAATAGCTGCTCGCCAGATTTTATTGCATTATAAAGAAAAGTAATTGATATTCGATTTTTGATTAATAATTGATTTATGTGGATAGTGGTATTTATGTGGATAGTGGCATAGAATTTAGCATTGCGTCATGGTAAATGTTATTCCTACTAAGTGGAAGTAGTTGTGTTTTTTTATATTATACCCAATTCTAGTTGTGAACCCCTTGTATTCCATCAGTTTCTTCACAATCAAGCTGAAATAGTTGGCTTAAGCATGTCATATTTTACTCAGGTGCAGAATTTAATTCTGGAAAATATTAAAGTGGGCACCTTTGGGACGCAGAAATATGTTCGTCAAAAATAAGTGTCCACTTAGGAAAAGGATATGCACATTCAGAAATCTTTAAAAAAAAGCATACATACGCGATTGTTTCTCAGTAAAGTTTTTCATGAAAGCGAATTCGAGTGTTGTTTGCTGCTAGATCTCTGAGTTAAGGCCTGGTTTCTTAAGACAGGACGCCGTCAGGTGGAAATCAGCGTTAACCTCTGATTGGTCCATTTGTGAGTTTGATAGTATACGTCATCGAACGCTCATCTTGAACTACAATTGCCGTCCAACTCAACTGCAGTTGGATTACAACGTGACGTTAACCACAGAAGCAATGGCGGACAACATCCAACAGCACATTGAAATCAGCCAAGATTTTGATTTTGACATTAAACATAGCTTCTTCATTAAACATAGCACTCTTCATTTAGCTCAGCTATAATGTGTTTTTTCTTGGACAAAGTCATTATTTGCTCTCTAAAACACTGGTCGACAATAACAAAATCAATACAAATTCAAAATAAATATTTGTTTACGTTATTAACGCATGCGCAATGAGAGATAATGTCTGCGTTGGACCAACTGCTCACGCTGAGCTAACAAAAAAGTATTTTTTTGGCGTCATCTCTACATCAACTTTCCGCTGACGCCCAGATAAGGCGCTAGTTCTAAGAAACCAGGCCTTGAGCTAACAAACCAGTATTTTGTTGGCGTCAGCGGGACGTTGACGTCACGCCGACGCCCAGATAAGGCGCTTGTCCTAAGAAACCAGACCTTAAATTTAATATTTTGGCAGTCGAAATCACTGGAATACGGAAAAAGAATCGTAACTTTAACCACAGCAAAACCGTCATGTAGATCTTCTGTTCCACATATTTCTATGTATGCAAGCAAAATATCTGTTTAAAATTATTAAACGTTAATACTGAAACTTTTTGTTTTCAAATATTAATAATAATTATTGTTGTTTGACAATTTTTTAAATTTAAATGTTTAATTACATATACTATCCTTTAAACGAAAATGTAATCCTGTTAAAAAATAATCCAAATTTTTAATGGTGAGAGGATAGCCACTTTTGATTAGTTAAGTTTAATTAGTTAACCGCTTTTACCTAACTCTCCATAATACAAAATTATCTAATTCTTATTTCAAAACGTAACAGCCACCGACAGCGGTTGATGCATTAAACGGAAAACTATCTGTTAGAGTTTCCATTTTTAAAGTCTATATCAATTAAAATTCAAATCCTGTGTTCAAATATTACAAAGAGATGAAATTTTAACAGCAAAAAATAATTCGCCTTGACTTAAAAAAAGTTTAATAAAACTGATTGGCAATCAGATGTTTAATTTAATTGCAAATTAAACGTGTCATATTAACGTAAAGACTAATTTTTACTTTTGAATGTAAATATCCATTGACTTGGTTTATGTTGTATTTTACTCCTTTTCGTTTTTAGTCATTTATTTAGTTCGTAGAGCCATTAAGTTCATATTTTTAAATTAATTTTATTGACTCAAGGTGTATTTCTTACTGCTTTAGATCTGCGTATTCTTTTAAATCAAAAGTAATTTATGACAGTTAAAGTTCCTTTCATTTTTGCAAAAAAACCTTTACTATTAAAATTTATTGGTTCGCATGATTACAAAGAGTTATATTTTATTATATTAGAGCACAGTTTGACTTTAACAAAGTATATTTCTTTTATTATCCATCAAAGCCGCCATTAAGATAATTAGCATATATTTTTTTTTTTTTTTTTTTTTTTTTTTTTTTTTTTTTTTTTTTTTTNTTTTTTTTTTTTTGAATTCTATCATATGTTGTATTGAACATTCTAATAATAAATTCAACTCGATAACATACGAACATGTAAGAGACAAAAATTGAATCCACTTTTATGACTTTATACTTACATATTGTCTTGATTTTTGAATGAACGATTTTAAATACCGATATATTAGAAATTATACTTATTTGAAGAAAACAAAATGAAAAAAACTGTCCACCTGCTGGTCTCCAGAGGCTGCTAGTTGTTTATAAGAGAAAACTTCGCACTAAGTGTCGAAAAGTTTATGAGATTTTAATAAAGTAGATCTTATTGCACACGTAAATTACGTTAGTTATTGGATGATTAAAAATAATACCCTTACATATTGGTCGAAGAATCGACAAGTTTAAGAGATTTTACTAAAGTAGATCTTATTGCGCGCAAATTACGTTTATAATTATTTGATGATTAAAAATTATACCCTTACATATTGGTCAAAATGTCAAAAAGTTTAATAGATTTTACTATAGTAGATCTTATTGCACGTAAATTACGTTTATAATTATCGGATGATTAAAAATGATACCCTTATAGTTAAAACATTTGTTTATTTAATATACCTTCATTTTGCAAAAATATTTGTAAAATATCCTCCGTTTAACAGAAGCTACATTAATAAATGTTGTTGAAAATTCAAGTAAATCAGATGAAAAATTTAATTAATTATGAAGTCCACGAATAGCCCATGTCTCCACTTCTTGGTTAAGTTTTACGCTAATTATATTATCTATCCGAACATCTTTAAATTCCTTCAGAATTTTTTTTAGAAATTTTGTTTATAAAATCTAAAAATAAAAATTTATTTTTAGTTATAAAAACTATAAAATATTTCTTCGATAGAAAATTATACGATTTTTATGTTATTTAACACATAGATGCTGTAGCAACAGGCCTAGTATTAAATTCAAATTTTACGGAGTACCACGAATTTTGTGGTGAAAGGATACTTCGCTATTGATAACCATTATCCACGTTTATAAGAGTTCTATTTCGTTTTTATTTTTTTTAAAAAAATAATAAAAAAAAATAAAAACGTAATTTAATTTTTTTTTTTTTTTAAATTTATGCAAAGTTCAAAATCCGGCATTCTATAGAATGCTTTGGTATTGTATATAATACTTTGGCAATGTATGAAACGATTCATATTTTATACATTTCCTAGGCATTTTATGACAGGAAAACGAGGAATGCCAAATGAAGAAACCAGCAAAGTATGAAATACAACTCCGATTCGTTTCGAATGTAAGGAAAAGTAATTAATTCAAAATGTCATATAAGCCTACAATATTGCAGCAAGTTGATTAATTTTAATTTCTCATTTTTTTATATACAAATTTTGCTTCCGTTAATAAGAAAGACAGAAATTTTATTTTGTGCAACTTTTCGTTGCGTATTTTGAATAAATATTTCTTATTGGAACTCTCATTTTTTTCTGAATAACGTTTGTATTTTTGAGGATCACTAATCATTCATATAATAGCCAGCCTTATCAAGACCATTTTTCATACTTTGCTTGAATAGTATGTTTTTATTCCATAGAATGCCTAGGTACTCAATAGAATGCCGGCGTTTTATACTTTGCTAGTGACACCTACACCAAAAACTCAAGCCACATAAGACCGGAGAATTCAACTTTCGGATGTAAAACCTAATTTTAAGACTTTCATTGTTAAAACCATGAAGAAAAAAGTCATTTTTCACTTCAATATTTTCAAAATAATAAGTTATCTTGCATTGATTAATATGTTCCCGATTACTAATGAACTTAATAAAGTTGGGATTCCGCAAAAAGAAAGACGGTCACTTAGTGTTCCGCCCACGAAAAGAAATGGGTATTGCAGGTGAACAAATGACGAGGTCGTATCATTTTTTGGAGGTACGGACAGTTCAGTGACGAAATTCTACACTGGGAAAAAATCCGGATCAAATTACGATATAAAATACCGGCACTTTGGGTGCATCATCCGTAAAATCCATATTTATCATAAAATACTATACCGTTTTTTTACAAGCAATATTTATCCAATCAGAGTGATTCAGTGATTTTACGGTAATTATTACTCAAAAATTCCGGTGTCTCAGATTTTTGTTTCTTAACACATTCTGGTAAAAATGGATTTTACAGTAAAAGGCACCTGCACCATGAATGCCAATGTTTTTTACTGTAATTTGATCTGGAATTTTTTACAGTGCCGGTATTTTACATCGTATTACTCTCAAAAAAGTCTGTGTTGATAAAGTTACATTTAGCAAAAAAGAAAAAAAAATGGTAGATAGTTTTAGATTCTTTAATCGATGTGTTGATTTTTAAATTTTTCAAATTTGAAAGATTTGATTTGATTCTACAACAACAAATATTAGAAAATATTATAATTCTCATTAAAAAAACACGAAGCAACCCTTCAAACTAAGAGGACGTTGTTTATCATGGGGGAAACTTTTCATGACAAATTCTGTTTCACTTCCGTTAGTATTTTGAAATTTTAAGTTTAAAGAAAAGTTAGTACAAGTAAACCTTGTATAAACCATGAAATATCCAATGTTAAAAAAATGCTTTCAAAATATCAGAATGCAAACAAATTATGGCAGGATTACTTTCCCGTTGCCTCAACTAAAGTAATTCTGCCTTAATTTGTTTACATTCTGATATTTTTAACTCATTTCATCAGCATTTTAAACTTCACGGTTTACCTGAAATCTTTTGCTCTATACCTTAATTACGTTCACCTCTGTTAGTATTTTGAAATTTAAATTTTAAAGAAAAGTTAGTACACGTAAACCTTCTGTAAACCATGAAATACCCAATGTTAAAAAAATGCTTTCAAAATATCAGAATGTAAACAAATTATGGCAGGATTACTTTCCCGTTGCCTCAACTAAAGTAATTCTACCATAATTTGTTTGCATTCTGATATTTTGAACTCATTTCATCAGCATTTTAAACTTCACGGTTTACCTGAAATCTCTTTTTCTACACGTAAGTTACGTTCACCTCTGTTAGTATTTCGAAATTTAAAGCTTAAAGAAAAATGAGTTCCGGGAAACCTTGTGTAAACCATGAAATATCAAATGTTAAAAAAATGCTTTCAAAATATCAGAATGTAAACATATTATGGCAGGATTACTTTCCCGTTGCCTCAACTAAAGTAATTCTGCCATAATTTGTTTACATTATGCTATTTTGAACTCATTTTATCAGCATTTTATGCTTCACGGTTTACCTGAAATCTTTTTTTCTATACGTTATGTCTTAAATTACTTCCGTAGATGAAAGAGAACTTGCAATGAAACGTTCCTCTCGCTATATAGCTTCCTCTTGAGGAAAAAATAAACTTTCAGAGAATTATATTGTGAAAATTCTAATTACTTTCAAAAGTAATTAATTGATTTTTCCAAAAAAAACGACTTTTTGTTTTTATTCAAATTTTTAACTAACTAATTTAATTTCGGAAATGGAGAATAATTTTGTGAAAAAAATATGCTACAAAATTTAACCTCCTTTTAATTTACTTAAGATATGTCTGCTTCTAAAAAAATACTACTGCGCAAAGTACAGAAAATTACTTCGACTTAAACTAAAATTGATTAGTTTGTGGGACACTACTGAAAATTACATTATCGTTCGAAATCTACACCTCTAATCATTAACTACTTTAATTAATACTAAACGACGCAAACTGAAATTACTGAAACCTATACGAGGCTTGATTTTTCAGTGCTTAGACTGTACACCACTTGAAATTGAGTTCTTTTTCCTCTCATCATTATTATTATTTTCTACTTTTTTTTGTTTTATTCCGTCCAACCATTAGGGCTCCCAAATATTGGATTTCGCTCTCTTGCCCTACCTTCCCCCAGTGGAGTTAATTAAAATGTTAATTACTACATTTGCTCTCTTCTCCAAATTTCTTTCAGGTCCTTTTAGAACACGCGAATAATTACTTAGCTGTGCAAGGGAAATTCATTTGGCGCACAAGCTCTTTTTCTTTCTTTCTGCTTTCTTTTTGTTCTTCGCTTCAGTTCTTTCCTCCTTCACACCATTTTCTGACCTCTCCTCTTTAGCCACAAATGGAACGATTGAGGGCTGTAACCGAAATGGCTGCTATCTCTAGAGAAGAATGAAGGCAAAATAAAATATATTCATTGCTTAAGATATCGTCAACAATCAATTGCTCGCCAATAGATTGACTCGATTGAAGGAAAGTTCTATGATGAGATGAAAACGATAATATAAATATGAGTGAAGTTAATTTCGCAAACGACGATACTGATACATTTTTGCTGTAATGAAATTTAAGCTTTAGCGTTAATTAATTCGATAATTTTCTGAAAACAATTTTTTTTTCCTGAAAACTGCTAGGTACTGAATCGTTTAATGGAATATCCATCGTCCTTCAGTTGTCTAATGACAAACAGGTTTGATTGGAGGGGAAAAAATCTATCTCGATAAGGAAAACAATTTAAAAATTTTTGGAAATTGTTTTGCAGACGATAGCAAGAGACACAACTTTTGCGTTAACTGACTTGTTAAATTTACAGGAACAAATTTTTTTGAGCTTGATAACAAAAAAGAGAGATAATCTTTTTAAATTGAAATCTTATTAAAAAATAATTCCTTACCAACAAAGAGGCTTGGTTGAATGAATTTCGATATTAAAAAGATTTGTAAATAATGATACAAAATCATTCAAACGACAAAAATATAATTTCCTCTAATGGAGTTCAAATCAAAAGATCTCTTATCAAATAGTTAAACTCGATTATTCACTAAATTTGTAAATATTTTGGAAAATAAAAGCAGTTATAAGTTAAATGCATGTACTAATCACCATTTCAATTTATTTATCAACAAATCGATGCGAAAATAAAGTAATTCAAGTAATACATTATTACCATTAATATGGTAAATTGGTTTCTGCAGTTTTATAATAGATATATTACGAGAACAAATGCTTTAAATTCTATAAAATTGATGATAGTATTCCATATCATTGACAACTATACCGTTTGTTTATGAATATAGAATTTTGAATTTAAAAAAAAGACTCGTGTATGAAACGTTATTTTTAATCACGATTGATATTTTTGCTGTAACTTAAAAATGTTATCTTTTTTCTAAACTTCTTAAAGTTAGATAAACGTAATTTGCTAAATTAATGGAAAATAATTTTCTGAACATTAAAAGTAGGCGGTAAGAAAAAAATCATTGAAAACATTGCTCCTCTTCTAAAGTTTGAGAAAACTTGTAAAAATATTTTCTTTTATGTATGGCTCTGACTTTGACTAAAAAGTGGAAAAAACAGATTTGCAGTTCAAAGAATCAATCTATTTGAAATAATAAAATGAAATTAATAAATAAAAAAAACTGTTTAGAATTTCAACATTGTTCAGAATTGGAATGGAATAATTAATAAATAATAGTTAATGTTAAAAAAAATGTTGATAGTTATTTAATTTAAAAAAATGGCCTATTACCTGCTAAAAAAAGTATTATTTCACGTAGTTACACAGCCTTCAAAGAACAGTCTTAATAATTTGGAATGGATATTTAAAGAATAATAGTTTCATGAAGAGAAAAAAGAAGAAAAAACAAAACAAAAAAACTAGAATGTTACTATATATTTAAGTAAATCCCATTTGCGGGCCTCGTTCCTAAGCTAATTAAAACTCGCAAACCTTTCTTAAATATCCCATTCTGACTTCTCAGAATCTCATTTAAATTTAATTCACAACCCTCTTTTAAAAACACTTTCCAAATTCATTTCCCTAAAATTATAAACTCAACTCGCTCAAATGAAAATATCTCTCTTAACACACCAAATTCTATGAGAGCAAGACTTAGAAAATATGTATCCAACTTCTTCAAACGCAAACCTCTTCCAACAAATATTCCCAGGAATTTGAAGTTTAAACTAGTCTTACCAGAGTGCCCGGGCACTTGCAACAACAAGTACACTGAGAACTCCGAAGCAAATTGCCCGGATGCTGTAATAAGGGAAAATATTAATCCGCGAGATATCTAGGCTAAGCCTGGGCTCTTCGCTGCGTCCGAGCTTCAATGGAAACAATTAAAAGGGACCGGGTAAAGTTTTAATTAATGTTTATACTCGGGCAGATTTAGAGAGAGTTAAATAGGGAGAATGAAAATTGCTTCTTCCACCCTTTACCTTTACTCGTCTTCCTCAAGATTCGTGCATCTGGACTTAGATTAGAAGAATACGGAGGCAACCACGCATTATATTAAACCTTGGTAAATAAAACGAGCTTTGTAAAGTTCTTAAAGCTTTAAATTGCTCACTAATGTAAATAATTATTGTTTTTTTTTGTGACCCCCTCTCTCTTTCAAAATCACCGGTTTCGGAGAAAATTTAACTAGAGTCTCGCATTGATGGAAAAGTGATTTAAAATACCATTTACCTGTGTTTTATATGCTTAAACGCTTGGACTAAAGAGATACTGTTTAAGTTTGTGGCAATTTATTCCAAAGAGTTTTAAATGAAAATGGTATTAGAAACATTTCGTACGTGATTTTAATCTCATGTACTAGGGATACGCGAGATCACGGAAAATCCAGTTTAAAAAAAAAGAAAAATGATACACTGTTAGAAATTTCGCGGAAAAAATGGTTAAATAACAATTTTTTTAACTGTTGTTTTACCATATTTAAACAAAGCAGTGTAATAACGATAAATAAAATGGCAATCAAACTGTGAACAGTGAGAAAAATCGTTTACGAACTGTTTTCGCCTGATACGGCTAAACAATAGGAATTTTACAGCACAAACTAAGCCCACCTAATAAAACCACTTAATTCCAAATTAGCACCAAATTGGTCAATAAAATGATTGTCAAACTGGAACTACATGACCATATAAGTTAATACTTTTACTTCTTCTTTGAAATTAGCACAAGGTTTTAAATTTGTAATTACAAGCTTTAAATTTGTAAATACGACGCTCGTAACAAAAGTGTTAAATATATAAAAGAAGGAAGCTCATTAATATAAAGCAGTAAACACTTGCTTTATTTGCTACTTACAATTTTAATGAAGATCTTAATATAGATTAGCAAACTTATTTTAATTTAAAAAAAAAAAAAACACAAAAAAAGTCAACAACATTTTTTTAAACTTAAAAAGATTTATCGATACCATGTATTCTTTAAACAAGATTTAAAAAAAAAGAAAGAAAGAAAAAAACACGCTATAAGTGCATTAAACTCGCCATAAACTTCAGTCTTACACTTTCTGTACTATTTTGTTGAATTCCCGTAAAAACAAACATTCCCAATCAGGGCCGGATTAACCTATAGACACACTAGGCACGTGCCTAGGGCCTACGAAATTCAGGGGCCTACGAAAAACTTGGGAGAAAAAAAATTGTTGACAAAAATAATTTAGCTTTAAAAACAACAAGTGTATTTTGCACAAAATTATGAAGACACAAATAAAAATATAATATTTTTCGGTAATAAATTATTTTGCAGAATCTTATGATATTACTTTTTTGCGATTTTTGGATTCAACGAAATCTTGTATTATGCTGTCGAATTCCAAACTACGCAAAATGCCGTATTCAATAGACATAAGTGCAAGCAATGCCAAACGATCTTGATTCATTGTTGAACGCAAATAATTTTTTATCAATTTTAATCTGGAGAAAGATCTTTCTCCTTCTGCATTTGATCCAAGAATCGACAAATATCACTATCAATTTCACTATTTTCTTTGCTGGTTTGTTGTTGTATTGTTGACTTGAAGTGTTTACATAGTTATCGAGCGAACAAATCATAATGGTATTACCGATATCAACTGCAATATCGGCAGTATGTCGGTATTGCAGATAACGTTCGATAAACAAATTTGTAAATTAAAATCCATATTAATAAAAATATTAAAAAAAATGTTAAAAAAAATATGCAAGAAAATTTTAGCATATATTTTGAAAAGAGGGGAGGAGTGGGGGAAGGGCCCAAAAAGGGCTATGCCTAGGGCCTACGAAAGGTATAATCCGGCTCTGTTCTCAATACATAAAAACTTACAAAACTTTAAAAAAAAAGGGCCAATTTGGCGCAATTTTTCCATGCAGATGAAAAAATTGAAAATCCTTGAACAAATCTCAATTTTTGCTTATTTTATGAGCATTAGAGTTGATAGAGTACTTTTTTTTTAAAATTTTGAAATACAAGTTAACTAACACTTTTAATTTCGTAAAAGCTACGGATTATCTTCATTTAAAAATTTTGCACCATTTTCTTCAAGAGTATACGTACACAGAGATTTCTAGTTAGAGATTGAAGGAACATATTAACAGGTAAGTTTTTGAAGCAACTCTTATACGAACTATTCTCTATTCGCTGATAAGACAAAATTGGATCATAAAAGCAGCCATAAGATAAAGCATCGATTTCGGATTGATTTCACTTTATTTTTTATTTTATTGTGCAATTAAGAGGGGGGCGCGAGTGCTTTACGACAGATTTTAATGAAAACGGCTAAACTATTTTTCTTGCCTTAGTTATGTTATTAAGCTTTAAAATTTCAGAAAAATAATAAAAAATAATAATATAAATTTTGATTTTTTTTTTGCCATACGTAGCTTATTAAACAAAAGTGCTGAATACATAAGAATCTCTGTTTAAATTTTTTTGTCGCTTACTTTGATTTTTTCAAATGCGCACCAATATATTGAAAATATCTTAATTGCTTGGTTTAAATTTTTATAGTCGAACTTGAGTTATTTGAAAAACAAATTTTTTTATGAAATTTTAACGTCAAATTTAAGGAACTTAAATAAGAATTACACGTAATTTCAACATCTTTTTGAAATTAATCTGTCCATTTCAAATTTATTTCTTTATATTTTTAAACGGTGCCTATTTATACATAGTCATTAAATTAACATAACACTATAGCATAATCATTAACATAACATAAATTTATATGTTGAATAAAGAATAATGAAATATGAATTTCTAGGAAGACTTAATGCTCATTTAATTCTCTTTTACAAATATCCAAGCTTCAAAAAAGAACCTTCTAGAAAAACAAATTTTCTTAACTTTTTATTTCTTGTAAAGAATATTTTTCAACAACGATTTTTATGATTTTTCTTTCATAAATAATATTCGAATTTATTTGCATCCTCTTATTTTTATAAGTACGCAAAGATACATTAATTATTGACAAAAACACATTTTAAAAATTTTAACTTTACAAACATTTGTTCTAAAATTACTTTGAAACGCATTTTCTCTGTTCCAAATATTGCTTGTTTTTTGAAGTCTGTATATTCTCATTTGCACGTGATTTTTCATAAATTATATATCTTTGCAAAATATTTTTAATTGACAATATATATTTTATAAAAATGGAACCTTTTCTTCCTTTTTCTTTATATTTTTCACAATTATACAGGAAATACTAGTTTCGGAAATACTAGTATGTAGAAATACTAGTCTGATACATACGAAGACTTTAAACAATCAAGAAAAACCACTATTTTCTACGAACGAGGATGATTTTATGTCTGCCGCAAACTTCTTTAAAAATAGGAGTTAATAAAGTGAAATTTTAGTGCTTATTCAAAATACCAGATGTGAGTAAAACGCACACGGAATCAAGAATATGCATCACAGAGGGGTAGTACGACAATACACAGACGAACACCAGCGCGGAATGCTTTCTTTTTGACAAGGCAACTAAGCCTTCATTGAGGAAACGCACCCTCAACA
Source organism: Parasteatoda tepidariorum (assembly GCF_043381705.1). Taxonomy (NCBI): domain Eukaryota; kingdom Metazoa; phylum Arthropoda; class Arachnida; order Araneae; family Theridiidae; genus Parasteatoda; species Parasteatoda tepidariorum. The sequence continues at coordinate 31,985,103 of NC_092211.1, forward strand.
ACAACACTACTAACTAAGGGACAGAAGGCACTCTTCGGTCATCATTGCTCCATTCATCTCTCACAATAACCAGTAATGATTTTAACGATGACTTCGAAATACGTGGTAGAATTCTCACTTTATTTCCTTTTTCTTGGATGGCATCAGGATATATTTCTCATTTCTTGCCTTCTTTGAATATTTTCCCTTCAACCAGTTGTATTTTTCTCATTTCCTTCGTCTTAATTTGTATGTTTTTTTCCCCTCCTTTTCCATGAAAGTATAATGATGGGATGTATTTTTGACAAAACAGTTCATTTAGTGATATTTTCCGAATGCCGTGGGAAAGTAGCTGAATGTCATTATTAATTGAAATATATTACTTTTCTTTTGTTGTATGCATATTCATAATAGGGATATATAGTTTAATCCATCAAAAATAGAAATGCAAAAAATATATTAATTTTTCATTTTATCGATATCATTGAAGTTATTTAACAGGAGTGAAAAAGGGGGAAATAATGTAATAACTTATTTTAAAACAGTGAAGTGCTTAACTAAAAACAAAGCTAATTATTTTAAATTGTTTTTTAATTGACTTGTTGCATAGTTTTATAACGTTTTTATTCTACTTTGATTAAAGAATCCCTCTTTTATTTAGTATTAACAAAATATTTTTTGAGAGTCAGCATTTTCAAACAACGTGAGAAAATATTTGAACGTAATAACTGATTGAAATATATTATTTCTCTCTTGTTATAAGCATATTCATAAAAGGGATATCACGTGTTCTCTGTAAGAAACTGAAATTAAAAAATTTACTTATTTTTCTCATTTCATACATGCTATTAAAATTATTTAATAAGAGTGAAAATAAAGTAATAACTTATTTTAAAACAGCGAAGTGTTTAACTAAAAACAAAGCTAATTATTTTAAATTGTTTTTCGGTTGATTTGTTGCGTAGTTTTACAGCGTTTTTATTCAATTGAAGTTTAAGAATTTCTCGCACAATTAGCATAAACAAAATATTTTTTGACAGCTCATTTAGTGATATTTTCCGAACGTCCTGAGAAAATATTTGAATGTCATTATTGATTAAAATATATTACTTTTCATTTGTTGTATACATATTCATAGTGGGATATCACGTGTTCTTCATTAAAAAATAAAAATAATTAATTTATTTTTTATTTCATCGATATCCTTTAAATCCATTCATAAGATTAAANCGTTTTATATAATATAGATAGATAGATTACTTTTCATTTGTTGTATACATATTCATAGTGGGATATCACGTGTTCTTCATTAAAAAATAAAAATAATTAATTTATTTTTCATTTTATCGATATCCTTTAAGTTCATTAATAAGATTGAAAAAAGGGGAAAAATAAAGTAATAACTTATTGTAAAACAATAAAGTGTTTAACTAAAACTATAACAAATTATTTTGAATTCTTGAACAATTGACTTCTTGGAGAGTTTTATAACGTTTTTGTGAAATTGAAATGAAAGGATTTCTCCTACATTTAGTACAATCAAGAAATTATTTCAGAGTTTAGATTTCCAGAAGCGATTGCAAGGTAGTATATCCGTAGTAATTTATATTTCGTTGATTTTGATATCGATAATATTAGGATAGATTTTGCAAAACTTTTTTAGTAAAAAGTTTTGTCAAAGCAGTTTATTCAGGAACATTTTTCGAACGCCGCGAGAAAGAAGTCGGATGCCTATGTTGATTGAAGTCTATTGCTTTACTTTTACTGCATATGTATTCATAGATGAATATCAAAAAGAAAAATCTAAAAATATATCACTTTTTCATTTCATTGATATTAATAAAGTTTTTTAATTACAACGAAATAAGTAAATGAATTAACTTAATTAACTTGTTATAAAGCATTGAAAAAAATAATTGTTTTGTCATTGTGAATTTATAATGCATAACAGATAATGTATGATAATATGTAACTTCTTAGACTGATAAGTGTAGACATTAAAGATCTCAAATTTTTAATTAAGAAATGTCACAAAACGCTAACAAAAACGCGAACAAAATATAACGAATCACATCGCTTGTTGGAAGGACTATATTCAAAAGATCAAAACCAGTTTGATAGCCTAAACAAATCTGAAGGTATTTTTAATTAATGTTTTTCAACTCCTCTTTTGCTACCTTCGGTAAAAAAAACTTGTTTTGATTCGTTGAGTTTCATCTACTTTAATAGTGGTTTATCTCCCTGTAGCGCAAAAATGACTTAACTATCTTAAATGAGTGTGCTTTTTTACTTCCTTTTTGACGAGGATTTAAAAGAAAATAATTAAAGGCGGTTTTTACTGATCAAATTGTGTTTTATAAAATTAAAGCTTTACATCTACGCTCTCAATATAAGACTTTTTTTAAAATTCATTTTGGGGAAGGAATTTCAAGAAATATGCTCAATGTCTAAACAAAGTGCTATAAAAATGACATAAGTTAAGAAAGGTGAAGCACACAGTATAATTAAGACTGCGCCTAGAATTTTATGTATCACATAGTATGTCATGTACTTTTGAAAACTAAACTTTTAATAATAAATCAAGTTTATCATGCGTAAAGTTTTCTGGGAATTATTATTATTAAAAAATTTATTTTAATTACTTAACCTCTCCTTAACTTTAGCTCTTCCAACAATTGCAAAGAAACTTTTATAATTATAAATAGTTCTGCACTTTTTTCCCTCGAAATTTTGCTTAAAAGTATTAAAAAAACTAAACATTTCCACCATTAGTTATAGAAAACGAGGTCTTTTGAGAATTATTTTAATTGCAAAAATAGGTTTCGAAAAGCTTTTAGAAGTTTTATACTCAACGAAATATGAAAAGTAAGAATATACTTATGAAACTTTAGATTTTAATTTTCGAAAATATTTTTAACTACGACGCTCCCGCTACTTTTTATCTTTCTTTGCGAGTTCAAATAAAACAAGATAAACGTGTGAAGAAAAGTTTGTGCCAACAAATTGTGTGGTGTAAAGAACAACCGCCATTCCTAACTGCAACTTTCACTTTAAATATTTCAAAAATGAAGGGGTCAAAAAGCAAGGTTTCGGTCTTTACAATCCTTTTTTTTTCCGTCAGAGAACATAATTATAAAGTTCTTTCAATTTTCTCTTTCCTAGTAAAAATCGACTTTGAGAAAATGAAGAGAAAATCTTTCTTTTGCCCAGCAAACACACACCCTCAATACAGCTAAATGAATCTTTTATTTATTTACTCCGTTTTTATTTATTTAACTCCCAACTATTTTTTTTTTCTTCTGGCAAGTGAGGTAAAAGCAAACTCTTCTTGCAAATGCACTCTGCCTAATCAGGAAGCAGTCCCAGAGGATGTGACAAAAATTGCAAGTTTTACTTCTTTTCAAAGCGCAGTATCGCTTGCTTTTCGCAATGATTCACTAATTAAGGTCTCCTACCTTGCCGCCTTCAAAAGTATGCAATTAGTGGTTGAAAATCTAGGCACTTTTTTAGCACTTCATAGACATCGCCAGCTAAAGTCCTATTATTAAAATATTTCCTTTTGCAAAATTCTTTCTCCTCTCATAATTAGCGAAACAAGAAGTTAGAATCTCATTGCAAAAAGATCTGGTAATAGTATTTTGAAATGTAGCCAAGCAGAAAGCAAGCCGTGTCGTTCAAGCGGTATACCAGTTTTTAGCGAAATTTTGTTGATTAACAACTAAATATTACACGGCTCTTTCAAATTTAAATTAATTTTTTTTTAATAAATGTTCTGGTTTATTTAGAAAGAAAATAATACTTTGTTACGAATGTAAGAGTTTTTTAACCTAACAAAAATAATCAAATTTTTAGTAGGTATACTTTTATAAAAATCTCTGATACAAATACTTTTTTTTTTCTAGAGTAGGTAAACTAATGAATTCAAAACAAAAATATTTTTTTTTCATCATTCTTAAAGTTATTTAAAATTATTTTTTTCAAGTCCCTTTTTCATGTATAGATTTTTTTATTAAATTTTAATGCAGATATTTTGATTTTTTGAATGTAGCAACCTCCGACTAAAATTAATTAAATGCATGCATTGTAGGCAGCAAATTAATTAAAATTTCTGAAAGGCTTTTTAAGAATATATATTCGATTAAATAGTAGCTATTTAATAAAAATAGTTATTTTGATGAATATGCTTATTCTATTACGCATATTTCGAAAGTCGCAAATTGTTGTCAAAACTTCGTAAGAATATGTTTCAAATTATCAAAATATCATGGATATACACCGAAGAGCCATTACATTATGACCACCCTGCTAATAACATGTAGGACCACCCTTAGCCCTCAAAACTGCTAGCACCCGCCGTGGCATTGATTCCACAAGGTGCTGATAGGTAGTCTGAGGTATCTGGTACCAAGCGCTCACCAACTGGTCCTGCAATTCCCTCACATTGCGAGGGGGTAGCGTGGCAGCACGAATTTGGTTTTCCAAGTAGGACCACAAATGCTCTATTGGATTAAGGTCAGGTGAATTTGGGGGCCAAGACATGACTTGAAAGTCACTGGAATGTTCCTCGAACCAATCCATGACGATTCGACCCTTATGACATGGTGCATTATCCTGTTGGTAAACACCATCCCCCGCAGGAAAAACTGTTGCCATGAATGGGTGAACCTGGTCTGCAACTATGTTCAAGTAGCTTACAGACGTCAGGGATTGTTCTATGAGGATTATGGATCCTAATGTGTCCCATGAAAACATTGTTCCTGGGTGAGAAACCTTGAAAACCTGGGCGAGCCCATTGTTATAGATGGAGGGTGGTCATAATGTAATGGCTCTTCTGTGTAAAACATAGCACGGGAAAAAACATCGGATACACATATTTTTGTGGAAATAAAGTATAGAGTGGACACAACTTCTTTAACACAGCTTATTACTTGACAAATTCTTATGTGAGCGAAACATAGTGTGAAAGCATAATTTTTCGGAAACATGGGCTTAATTTTGTGTGAGAAAAATAACACTAGAATATAATTTTGTGGACATGAAAAATCGAGAGGACATAATTTTCCGGAAATAAAATATTGATTCGACATAATTTAATTTTTGAAAATAATTTGCCTGCATACGACTTTCTGTGGGTAAAATATTGTGAGAATATAATTAAATGGAAATGAAATATCGGAAGGACATAGTTTTCTATGAATAAAGTACTGGTTTGACATAATTTTGTGTGACCAAAATATCATGAAAACATAATTTGGAGGAAATGAAATATTGGGAGGATGTAATTTTCTACATAAAAAAATAAAAAATGTGGAAAATCTATCGATTAGACAGAATTTTGTGTGGGTATAATATAATGTGAATATAATTTTGAGGAAATAAAATATTAGAAGGACATAATTTTCCTGAAATAAAATAATGATTGGTATAATTTCATACTGGAAAATATTTCACTTGGATACAATTTTGTGTGGGTAAAATATCGTGAGAATGTAATTAAATGGAAATGAAATATCGGAAGGACATAATTTTCTAGGAATAACATAATTTTCTAGGAATAACATAATTTTCTTGGAATAACATGTTGGTGGAACATAATTTTGTGTGGGCAAAATGTCATGAGAATAAAATTTTGTGGTATTGAAATATCAAGAGGACATAATTTTTGAGAAATAAAATTTCGAAAATTATGAAATTTCGATTGAACAGGCAATCAAGGCAATTTCGTGCAGACATAAATATTTTTTTTAGATTTAAATAATTTTTTTTAATTTTAAATATGTTTTTTTAATACATTACTTTTGATTCCAGATTAATGAAAACAAAATTAGAAAAAAAAAGACTTTAAGCAATTCATGAAAAAATTAAAAACGAATTCCCATTTTTTTAAAATTGAATTGTTTGCAGCGCTTCAAAACTAATTTCATCATCATCCTAGTTGGCCAGACAATCTAATGTGAGCCAATGCCTTCCTCTGAAGATTTCTCCATGGCGACTTCCGATGACATAAAACTAATTTAATACAAAATATTTAATTCAGATTTGTTTCCGAAATAATTTAAATCACGTTTATTTTACATTGAAAACTACTTTTTTTTAAATCTCAGTGTATCTTAATTTTTTTTGAAAATTACATTAGTTTAACGAAAATTGTTAAGATTGTAATAAGTTTTTGCATTATTTTTTTCCTAATATAACACGCTTGATAACTAATTTTGCTTGTAGTCGGCAGTTCTCCAACACCATAAATTTATTTTAAGATCATCATATATTTTCATGATAAAAGCATTTTTAGACAAAAAGAGAAAAAATCTGATCTAAATATTGCATTTTAGTAACACTTAACATCGTATAAATGTTTAACAATGTGAAATGTTGTAAATCGTTATTAATGATGACAAAGCATTTAAAATTTTACCTTGTTATTTATATGCTTCAATTAGTGTAGTTAATGAGGCACCATGAAGAAAAGCTGTATCCATGCAACGAAAAATAATTTTATCAATAAGGAAATATTGTAGGAAAAACATTGATAATTATTTAGCACATAAAAAGTATTGTTTCTAAACATGAGGTAATTTAAATTAACAGACAATAAAAGTGTCTTTGCGAGAAAGTTCTGAAATAAACTATTTCCGTAATTTATTTATTTTTAAGTAAATTATTATTATTATTTATTATTTTTTTTGGAGGTGCTGATGGGGCTTATACCCAAGGTACAGATCAGCTCTAAACCAAGTCCTAATATTCAAAGATTCGTATAAGCACTTGTCATATTTTTATACAAAGTAACAAATAAATGTGCGAAATTTACAGTACATATTTATTGATTTATTATTGAAATATATATTTTGATTAAAGCTTTCCGGTATGGAAAAAACCACAATACATCATACAATTGTTCCCATGACAAATCAATACCTCTGGGGGTACTGCATTGGAGATCTATCATTCTCTGATTCAGGTCAAAATAACGATCTGTGGATGAATAAATGGAAGTATGAATGGGTCCGCCCTATAAACAGGTGCAACGTAAGGTGTGACAGAAGTCGAATTCTTGGCCATAGATGGCGCCACTGAAAAACAAGAAACGCACACTCTGCCTTAAATTTGCTCGGTTTCACCAAGCAGGCTTGCCCGTGTGGCAAGTGGCATTAGAAACAACAACAACATCATACAATACCACATACACAATATAATTTTTAACATCTGTCTCCACTGCAATATTAAAGAATATTCTTTTAAGTGAAATTCTTAATATGTGGGTAAAACTATGAGTTTTATTTGAAAGTGACGTATTTGCTTTCGTATTTCTTTAAGTAACATACTACGCAAGTGACGCATTCCATTGTTCATTCACTTCCTCTTCGTTTCATCTGTGGATTACAAGTGATATATTACAAACTTTATTATTCAATGAAGTTTAAACTTGATGCATTTCAAACTTTATTATTCGATGAAGTTTGTCATTGATATATTACAAACTTTATTATACAATGAAGTTCGAAAATTACATTATCCTACTATAAAATTGATAAAATTATTTACAATCATATTACAAACTTTATTATTCAATTAAGTTTAAACTTGATGCATTTCAAACTTTATCATTCAATGAAGTTCGAAAATTACATTATCATACTGCAAAATTTATACAATTATTTACAATAATATTACAAACTTTATTATTCAATTAAGTTTAAACTTAATGCATTTCAAACTTTATTAATCGATGAAGTTTGTCATTGATATATTACAAACTTTATTATGCAATGAAGTTCGGAAATTACATTATCATACTACAAACTTTATACAATTATTTACAATCATATTACAAACTTTATTATTCAATAAGTTTAAACTTGATGCATTTCAAACTTTATTATTCGATGAAGTTTGTCATTGATATATTACAAACTTTATTATTCAATGAAGTTCGGAAATTACATTATTATACTATAAACTTTATACAATTATTTACAATCATATTACGAACTTTATTATTCGATTAAGGTTAAACTTGATGCACTTCAAACTTTATTATTCGATGAAGTTTGTCATTGATATATTACAAACTTTATTGTAAAAATAAATTGAAAAAAATTAAAATACTGAAGCACAAAGAATGATCTCCTTTTTTTGATTAAACAAAATTGCAAACTAACAAATATCACTGGTGTTATTTTTTGAATATTTGAAAAAAAAAATAGAATCGTTTGCTGTTTCTCTTAAAATAATACTTATTGCTGAACCAATGAGAAAAATTAACTTTTAAAACGTTTTATTGAAATTTTCGAATGATTTTTAGGATAGGAGGCTAAAATTACGCCGTACTTTCACTTTCTCAATTTTCCACTTCTGACTTCTGATAGTGGAGTTATGAAAGCGAAAGACACGCGCACACACTTATATTTTTTAATAAAGATAATTTCTTCAATCCCCAAAAAGAAAAAAAAAACACAGCTTATCTTTGTAACATTATCAACGCATTTGTGTTGCATGACAAATAATTTATGAAAGATATTGATAAATAGTATACTTTTCCCTGCCTGTTTTGCAATTATAATAACTTTTCGCTTGTCAATATATTCATTAATTGATCAGTAAAAATTTTATTATGAAAAAATATCAATTTTCGTTTAAAATCTTGATTTTACAACATTTTAAATATATAATTATTTCGTGAATTTTTATTACAAATGTTCTGAAAACAAGTACCTTTATTACTTTAGCTTAACAATGCATTATGTATAGTAATTAATATCCAAACAATTTGTTTTGGGTTTAATGAGCTAAAAAATGACAAATGTATTAAACCTCGGCAATTTTATAGCAACATATTCCTTTTTTTAAAATTTTAACAAAGAAGAGCAGGCTTATAATTATTATTTGGGAGGTGAATAAACTTTCTTACTTTTTGTTTTGCAACATAGGGCGCATGGTTTTAATTTAAAGCAAAAAGAGATCATTATTCGAGAATATAGAACTTAAAATTGTTATAGCAATCGAACAAATTTGGATTTTGAAGGAAAAAAATCGCGTATTAGCAATTAAAAATGTCTCTTTCAGAACATCAAATTTCAGCTGCGTATTTGCAATTCTGTGGACTGCAGAGTAGCTCGCAGAAGACTTTTCAATATACATTTGACAGTTAATATTCTTGAACTAATTATCGAACATTAAAAATAATTATTACATTGTGCATTCTGTTCATTTTTCTGAATACCATCTTGGTTTCAAGTTTTTAACTGCTATATTTTCCTCCAAGCAAAAAATGAAGTACAACATGCTATTGAATATCCAAAACAACGGCTTTTTAATACATTTCTCAAAACCGACCTTTACAGTTTTTACAGTAACATAATTGAACGAATTTTTATATTCTTAGCAGAATTTTATCTGCCTTGGAAAGGTTAGCTAAGTCTTTTAACTAGCTCTGCCATATAAATTTAATCTATTTCTTATTTTACTCGAGTTTTAAATGAATAACTTTTGTCTAAAATCCAATGTTGCTCTCGTATTTAACCGTATCCAATGTTGTTCTCGTATTTCTCGTATTTATTGTAGGTCTTAAGGATATATCTCTTACTACTGGTTTAAATTTTATAGTTGTGAATTTGTAAATCCAGAGTCAATATATTTAGGTAGATAGGTACTTCATTTACGTCGCACTAGAGCTGCACAATGGGCTATTGGCCAGTGATGCTTGACTTCGGTGTTCTACCGAACCGGGAACCATGGAACCACGAACCCCGCATGTCCCGCAGTTCCCGAACAGCGGGACACCCCAATATATAGAGAGACCTTGAAATTAATACTGTTCGAAATTTTGGAGCTGCTGAGCCCAAATATCGTACAGATTTGCTACAACCCTAATTAGCTGTCAGTTTGAACCTTATTTTTGTGCTAATTAATCATTTTTGAACTCTATTACATGCTACTGTGGATCAATTTGAAAGGAAAGTTGTTACAACAGAAAACCTTAATAAAGTTGAAGCTTGGCACGCTATTGTGGTCCATTGTGTCTGAGTCAGGTTCAACACTAATCTAATTTCTCTTAAAATGCATAAAGCTGAATGTTTTTGAGGGTAAAACATTTCTCAAAAACACATTCCAGAGCTTTTAAAATAGCTAAATCAAAAGCCCTAATATCGCACAAGTTTATGACAACCTTAATAAGGTGTCAAGTCGAACATTGTTATTGGGCAAATTAATCCTCTTTAAACTAGATTAATCGATATTATGGTTCAAATTGAAAGGATAAACAGTTCAACAAAATACCTTAATAAGAAGAAAATAATTTCGTTATTGTGGTTTAAAGTATCAAAGTCTAAAGCTCTGCACTAATCCAGTTTTTATTAAAATGTAACAAGCAGAATATTTTAAAAGATAAATCAGTTCTCGATCAATCATCAGTTCTCGATCTCGATAAATCAGTTAAAAGATAAATCAGTCAAGTTGAACCCTATTTTGGTCAAAATTAATCATTTTTAAGCTGGATTACAAGATTCCGTGGTTCAATTTGAATCTAGAAATAGTTCAATGGAATATTTTATTAAAGTTGAAAAAAAAGGGTATTATGGTTCAAAATACTGCAAAAACGAATGTTTTATAGGATTAATCAGTTCCATAGCTTTTAAGTGACAAAATCAAAACAATCAACACAACATATTCCATAGCTTTTTAAGTGACAAAATCAAAACAATTTTTGTATTTAATTAGCATCTTCGCCACCTAGTCTTTTAACTAACTCTGCTACGTAATTTAACATCTTTCTTATAACTCCGAGTTTTAAATTAATAACTTTTATACGAAATTCTTCTTTGCCCTTGTAGCCAACTACAACATGATGGACAAGCGAAGAAATTGCGTGCGCCAGAGAAAAAGGATGATAGAGACAGGGATGGAGTGGAAGAGGAGGGAGGGGATAATCTAATTAAACAAAGTCTTCATAAAACGCTTAATACTTCTTGGTACACGGTACTTCAATTATGTGTCTTCCAAACAGACTGCAACAGCATTAAAACCCAACTCTTTTAATTACAAGTTGTGCTTTTCTCGCTTGGCGAAAAGTGTAAAAGAAGAAATGAACTGAAGAGATGTTAAGGTATAGGTGGAATAAAAAAAAATTAATATTGTTCTCGCCTTATACTTCTTGGAGAATTAAATTTCTTCGATATAAATCACAGAGTAAATATTAGAATTGATCAAAAGGACCCCAAAAATCGAAGAGGGGGTGGAGGAAGGTGTGTTAGGGAGGGGTTAAATCTTCCTAATCTACTCCCTTGGAAAAGGTCCGCCTTTTCCACGTTGTTTAATTACCCAATGCTAGTTTGGAAAGGATGCAAGCCCTCGCACAGTTAATAACCTAATTAAGAACAGTGTTTTCACCCTGTTAATTATATTGCCTAGGTTGGCAGAAAAGAGCAACTACAAAATAAGTTCATCTCTTCGCCGCAGTGTTAATCCTTTTGCATAGGGAAAAGTATCTTTTCTCTTTCAAACTCAGCCAAGGAAAGGGTTAAAATCCAAAGGGTTCAGTTTTCACAGCTTATTTATTTGCTGGGAGGAAAAGAGCGAGCTTTAATTAAAGGAAATGTTATCAATTTAAATGGAGTTAAATTGAATTATATCCTAATGTTTTCTTGTATTCCTCTGGCGCCATATTGGCGTTGTAGAGAGGGATTAATCCAAATGAGCTGCGACTTTGAGTTTTGAGATAGCTTATTAAGTTCCTTTTTTTTTTAGCATTGGAAAGAATCTTTTGGAAAATCGGGGAGTGTTTGGCGATGGCATTCCACGGGATCTCCGTGCCTGCTTGTTTCTAGAGAAGCCTTGTGTCTAATTATCTAGAGATTTGATGAAGCAGTGACTGAAATTTGTATCTCCAGTGAAATATTTGGCAAGCAGTAAATGCCAAGGAGCAAGGCTCCGAGCAGATAAAGTGTTGCGGTATTTCAAGCATTACATTAATTGGAGAACTCCCTGGAATTAAATTTAAAGCCAGATGAAAAGAGTTTAGGGAGTGAGAAAGCATAAAAAGTGGAATGCAACTTATTTCCATTTAACTTCAGGTGTGATTCTTCATTTTATAAATATTTTTAATAGAGGTTACAGCCCTATTTTAGTAAATTTATTAAAGTTTAACACAACTACGTATGAAACATTTTTGTCATGTAGTTGTAAATTAGGCGTAAGAAAGAGTTCATACTACATACTCTGTTATAGCATAAGGTTATAACACTGGTTTAATGAATTTATTATAGTTTAACACAACCATATATAACAAATTTTTGCTTGTAATTTCAAATAAGTTAAAGATGGAATATAGGGTTCTACATACTCCAAACCTGGAAAAGGCTATAATAACAATGGTTAAATAAATTTATTATGGCTTAAAACAATAAATAAAGCATTTTTGCATAGTTGCAAATTAATAAAAAAAAGTGATATAAGGCTATTTGATGCTTAAAACACAATGTTCTCAAAATAATACTGATGTTCTTAAAATATCGCCCTTAATGTATAATAGTCAAAAATGGTAGCAATTGTGTACTAATACTTTCGCCCCGCCTGACTTGGCTATTTGAAAACACACATCACACCGCAGTGGCAAAACCCCCGTCTCACAAATGCAATAAGAATGCGGACTTGTGGACGCAAGGCCCCGAGTCACACACGATTTAGAACATCACAAATTGATCGCTGAGCAAATGAAGCCTGAGGTCATTCAAGCAACGAGCTCAAAGCTACAGGGGCTGAGCACAGCCCGACAGAAAACCAGAAAACAGCTGCAGAGCAGTAGCCATTTCGCGACCTAGGGACACGACCATCCGCCAGGAAAGTTTTCGAACACAACACCTTTATTGCAAAACAAAATGCACCGAAGTGCTTGAAAAACACATAGAATATCACAAAAGTTTTAACACTTTTCAAAATTTTACATGAAACTCAACGCATCAAAAAGTTTTAAAAAAGGTTCAAAAAGGCGCATAATTAAAAAATTTCGTAACAAACACAGAATTATGGGTTGAGTTATGAATTTTCCGAATCCGTAATTGGTCTTTCTTTGGATTACCGAAATTTCTCGTCAGAATTGCTCGATTAGCTGCTCTTGCTCAGTGACTCCTCCTTGATTCGCCTCAACGCAATTCATACATTTAGGTAAAAACTTTTGCAGATGCCCCCGTCCAAGGCATTTAGAACAAATCTGCTCTCAACGTACCTCCAGTGGTCCCAATCAACAGCACACTTGCGACATCAGAATGCTGCGTATATATATATGCGTATATATCATTCATATGGGAGAGTGGATATGGTTGCGGATGGCTCTGACGTTCCAGACACAGAACATTTTGTTTCAAAATATGCAACTATTGCAGCTTTAAGTTAGAACATTTTGTTGCTTTGTTAATCCTAACTAAATAGACGATTACCTAGATTTGAAAAGTAATCATTGGTACTTGGAAGAAAAAATTTAACTTAAGTACTCAATCAAAGCGATTCGTTTAAAGAGAAGTACCATAAGCATCTATATACATGTATGTTTAAAGGGAAATACCATAGGCATATGGCAAAGTAATGGAAACACGCTATGCGTTTGCGTCATTCATATGGGAGAGTGGATATGGTTGCGGATGGCTCTGACGTTCCAGACACAGAACATTTTGTTTCAAAATATGCAACTATTGTAGCTTTAAGTTAGAACATTTTGTTGCTATGTTAATCCTGACAAAATAGACGATCACCTAGATTTGAAAAATAATCATCGGTTCTTGGAAGAAAAAATTTAACTTAAGGACTCAATAAAAGCGATTCGCTAAAAGAGAAGTACCATAGGTATATATATACATATATGTTTAAATGGAAGTACCATAGGCATATGCAAAGTAATGGAAACACACTATGCGCATGCGTCATTCATATGGGAGAGTGGATATGGTGGTTGCGGATGGATGAAGGTTTGTTTTACTGCAACACCGACGTTCCAGCTCATTTCTGCATTAACTAACAATCCATTAAAAATAATAGTACTTTTCAATAAAGTTCGCCCACCTCTTAGAAATTTACGGCTATTTAAGATTGTTTTCGATCATTTCCACGAAAAAATAGCTTTTCAACTTTGAAACCGTTCAGTGCTGTCAGGTTGGCGACAAGGCAAGCGTGACGTTGATACCTCAACGGATCATTATTCGGCCAAAAAGACCTTAAAGTTTTCTTTTTTTTTTAATTTTTTAAATTTACTTTTTGTACTCTGCCGTTTTATTTTTTTTAATTTCAAACTAAATCGATTTTAGAACTTCTTGAAATGAATCAATATTCTATTAGTTTCGACAACGTTTTTCTAAATTTTCATCATAACAACTTTCATAAGCAACTTGATTTTGGATTGAAATGATTCTTGAAGCATCTAGTAACAATTTAGTTCTCTCGGTTACAGTAATGTTGTGTGAGTTTCACTAATATCAAAAATTATGTTTTGCGTTCTACGATATCGTGCTAATTCTTTGATGTTGGGATTAATTTTGGATTAATGAACAGTAGAGAAACAGCAAATATGTTCAGTCTATTCCAATTTATTTTTCCATTAGTCAAATTACCTTTATTTTATTTATGTTTTCTAATTAATTTTTGATGTGAAGATCTGAATCAGATGTGTATATTGTCCTTTGCTTTCTTACATATTTATTGCCATTTCTCATACGTTTAATTACTCAATCTCTCACCTTAAATTGTCTTATAATCATTCTTGTGAAAAGCTCCCAAAAGAAAAGAACTTGCTGTAATTTAATGACCCTTGTCTATGTATAAAATTTTCCTTTATGTAGTTGTGTAATAAAATTTCATAGGGTGGTGAAGAAATGTTGATATAGCACATGGAAACATTTCATAGGCTATAGCCCACCATAGTTATGCAAAAATATTTCTTTATAAAACAAGAAATTCTAAAAATACCAAAAGTAAAAAATATTATCTGAAGATAACTTGGAATTACGTAATGGAGGAATTCTCTTCCAATAATTTGTTTGTATATCGATTTCTTCTATCAGCAATTAAAACTTCGTGACTTTCTCTAAGTTTGCCTTAACTCACTTTTTTTCCTCTTAAATTTTAAATTAGTAATGGAGATTAAAGAGAATTGGTGACGAAAAGTTTATCTCGTGGTTGATAGGACCATTTCGGCCTGTTTTATTAAGATATCAGTTGTTTTATTGAAGACTTTTTTTAACTTTTTATTTCCTGCTTAAAAGAAATAGTTTCCTTAGTGCACTTAACTATTCATGAAGAGAAAAAAAACCTAACAATTTTATCATCTCATTTTTCTCCAATCTTCCTTTCCAACCGAAAAGTTAATATATTTTCAATATATTTGATATCGCTTAACCTTTCAATTTCCTTCTGCCTAGCTATCGCGATGACGTCACGGATGGCCATAAGGCTTCGACAAGGCAACAAGCTCCGAAAATGACAACAAATCTCGTCCACGACGTTCTTCCGTTAAGGGTGCAACAGAAAACATTCGAATATATAAGCAGGGCACCCTGGCGACCGCACAAATATTTTCGTAGCAGGGAAGGACCACCCTTTTACTTGCTGCTCCCTGCCTTGTAACATTGACGGGCGAAGTTTAATAAATTCTTCTCCAATTTCGGGAGAAAAAAAAAACTGGAAAAGCTAAAAGCAATATGCGCGTCCCGTTCGAAAACTGGTATAAAACCATTCTTTGGTTCCGCGGCATATTGACGGGCCGAGCACACTTCGCTGCAGATTTATAATAGAAGTTCCTATTTTAACTTTAGTTTCGCATCGGTATTGATAAATAAAGGAAAAATATATATAGTGCGAGTTGAAAAGATTGAAAAAATTGGGAAGAAATGTATGCGAAAAATAATAATATCACATTGAGAAGCGTTCGAGAAAAGTGGCATTTAATATTCCTGGTTCGGTGTCAAGAATAATCTCCGTCAAACTGATACAATTTGGTTACCTTCTATTTCATAAGTAAATAAATACAACTGAAAAACTATTTTCAACTTTTTGAACGCCTGTGTCGTTTTCAATTACTAGTTATTGCGAGACATGTATAGTTGAAAAGCTGAATTGACTCTTTCAAATAACTTACGACGTATTACTTTTCGTATTGTCATTCATAAATTGAATATAGATGAAATTTTATATAGGAAGACTTTCACTAATTTGGAAATTTCTTTTCATATTTAAAAGATATAACAAATAATTATTCTTTTGAGTTAAATATTAAGTTTTTTTTCTTCTTAATATTTTGTAATCTCTTGCTCGAATGGGTAATTTACAAAGGATCATTAATTGAACCATATTTTCTATGTGAAGTTATGAATCGCGTAATAAATTAAAATATATCAACGTTTTTTATCGTAGTAATATATCATGTTTTGAACTATGTTTCAAATAAATAAAGACAGAAATTATATTAAACTAAACGGGTATATTGCTGATGATATAAGATTACTTTCTTTAACATTTTGCTAACATTTACTTTGTAAAAAAAAATTCAGGCTTGCTCTTGTTATAATTTATTTTTAGAATATTCCACATAATAACGTCCAAAATTACAACATTAATTGCTGATAATATTGAAACTGTATGAGTAAATAAGTAAAAATAATCGGTCATAAATTATTGAACCAGCCGACAATTCTTTTGAGATAAGTCGTACGTAATTTATTATGGGTGCATTTAACTTAATTTCTCAAATTAATTTTTTATCAACTAGGATGCTTCGCCCTCTGTTCACCAATTCTAGCGATTGCTTCTAAATCATCATTTTTTTTCTTCCTTAAAAGGAGATAATAAAAGATAATTTTGTTTATAAAATATGGTTAATCAGTTTAATATTCCGTAAGCACACTTAATTGATATGTTAATAGTAACGAAATAAAAAGATATTTGGATTTGAAAAATAATCACGGTAAAATCCTAGTATAGCCCACCTCTTGGCGATTTTTAGAATTCTCGTCAAGTTGGCGATTATTACCGGGATCAACGTTGCTTTTTGATTATTAAAAAAAAAAAATTAAATTATTTTTTAATAAAATTAAAAACAACTTACTCTAACATTTTCCCCCGGTACTGCAAAAAAAAATTAAAAAAAAAAAAAATTAGAACAGTAATAAATGAAATAACTGTTAAAAAATGAAATAATAAGAATGATTCTGACAGCAAAAGATCAGAAGCATAAATGGCGAAAAACTAAACCCTTTTACATCTTTTCTAACGAAATCCAATTTCGCGTTAAATAACCGATTATACATATCAAATAACCAATCAGGTTTAAAACTTTTGGTGGTGCGATCGGACATTCAAAATAATCTCCCAGAAATCTTCCGGAGACAAAGTTTGGCGAAATTTGAAAAACTTGCTTGGCGAGATTTAAAAAAATCGCCACGGTAGGGCCATTTTAGAATCCACCCAATAATCACCAGTACTTGAAAACTAAAGTTAAACTAAAGTTAAATGCAGAACGTGTGACACAATAGGAATAAATAAGAATTAATTTTACTTGTTGGTATAGCCGGTCTTTTACTTAATGAACAAAAAGAAAAATAATGGAAAAACTAAACTTACCAGCAACTATAGTGATTATTTGATAGTTGATAACTTTAAATTTGAAATCATGGATACTTTTACATGTATAGGCTCAATTATAAACACTTAAAATAAAATTTTAGAAGAAATTAATTGCAGAATCCAAAAAGGGAATCAAAGGTATTTATTATCAGCATCTGTTAAAAAATAAATTGATCCCCGAGAGCAATTAAACTAATAATTTACATAGCAATCATCCGTCCCGTGGTGAAATAGGTCTGTGAGACTTGGACTTCGACACAAAACGATATAAATAATTTACTAATTTTAGAACAAAAAAAACTTATGGCCCCATACAACTAATAATTATTGGAGAATAAGAACTAATGAGGAACTGGAAGTTCTTATCGAGCATAGAAGCATACTTAAATTCATCAAAGCACAGAGGCTTTCATGGCTTGGTCACATTGAGAGATCACCTGACAACCTAGTAGTGAAGATCTTGCATTGGTAGCCCATGTGCAATAGGCCAAGAGGTAGGCCAAAGAAGAGATGGATGGATGATGTCTTGAATGTTTTAAATACTTTGAAGATCAACAGCTGGAAGATCAAGGTCAGGAACAGAGCTGTTTAGAGTAATTAAGCAGAAACCCCACCCTGGGCTGCAGTGCTAATAAAGGAGAAGAATTTTACTTGTTAACAATTAAAAGCGATAACCATATATCATATGACAGTTTTTGTAATCTCATAACAGTTTGGAAACAGTTTTATCTCTCTTCCGCTTTAATGTATAAAAAAATTTAATAAATGTTTAGATTTATATTTAGCAACATCTGATGTTTATTTTTGTTTAGTAATTTTTTCTGTTTACTTTGAAATCAAGCCAAGAGCGAGATTATAAAATAAAACCACGAAAAATGTTTTTTTTTTTTTTTTTTTTTTTTTTTTTTTTTTTTTTTTTTTTTTTTTTTTTTTTTTTTTTTTTTTAACATGTGGTAATTAGTTCGACAGTTATAACGCAAACAGCAGAGATGTAATTTGGCATGCTGAAAGAACCATATTTGTTTATGAGCTTAATAGCACAATACATTTTGAAATTCTAATTTGTTCAAAAGTTATCGTAATTTAAAGTGGTTTTTGTTTGATTTTTGCAAATTTCTCTCTCTCGCTTTCTTTCTTTCTTTTCTTTTCTTTCTTTTTTTTTCTTTTGCTGCAAAAAATCTATAACACTGAGAAACTTGAAATTACGAAGGTATGTAGAAAAAAAGTACAGGGGTCAGGAGAACAGAATTAAAAGAAGAAATTAAGAATCGGCAATTAGTTCGCGAAATATTTACTTTTAAACTCGTAGGGAAAAAATACCATGTCTGTTCTAGCTGTAGCCCGCTGAAATGTAACTAAGCAAGTAAATTATGAAAAAGCCATTTTTATTTCTGAACTTTATTCGAATTTTGCTTCAAAATTCCGATTCGGTCAGTGATTTTTCGCGATTTGTTTAGTTTTTTTTTGCTTTATATATTGTTTAATTATCCATTGTTGTAGAAAATTAATTTTTCCGTCACGTGATCTTTATTTCTTTATTTTATAAGCTCACGCTCGAATAGACGACAATCAAAAGTGAGAGAGATATTTATATGTTACTAGATATAATTCTTAACATTCTCAATGAAATTTTTAAAAATATTTAAAAAAAAAATTAATAAAGATCATACAATCTGTCGGCGAAATTTTCTTATATAAAGCTATAGTGAAAGCTGCGATAATTGTTTATTTAGAGAAGAAAATATTAACAATTAACCTTTTAAATACCGACGAAATTTTTAAGTCCCACCAATATTATTACCATAAAGCATTGAAACGAAGCATAATATAACTTCCCGTTGTAATATAACTGCCCCGGTAATATGACTTTCCGTTTATCGTTACTATTTGACAAAGTACGAAACTTTCAAGTTGAAGTTAACCAATGGAACTATTTAGAAGATATTTCGGTCGTGGTAATGGGATTCCTCAATTTCATTCTCAGCTTTCTATCTTAATCAATTTCGCAAGTACGTCTTTCATGTTTTTTGCTGATTCATTAACATTTTTAACTAATTACAAAACAAAGTATTAAATGTTTAACTTTAATTAAAATTTTAAAAAGTGGTGTAAGTTTCAAATCAAAAATTTTATAAAAAAATCGAAAACAGTATTAAATATTTAAAAAAATATTTGCCCAAGAGAAAAAAAAGACATTGTTTAAAGGGATAGAAAAGTTTCGCCCATTTTTACATTCTTATAAATATTTTTTTAATAATTTGTTTAGATAATAATTTGGCAAGTAAAGGGTTAAGGTAAATAAATGCAATCATGAATGAGAAGGAAATACGGGGCTTAGCAACTGGAATAAACAGGGGTCGAGGCGTCTTAACTTGTTTAAAAAAATTCATATACTCAACGGAAACTACATCGATGCCATGCGAGGTGAAAAAAATAAACAAGGTAAAAATTTAGATAACAATTGAAAAAAGTTATTGGCTCCTCCGTGGTTTTTTAAAATAAACCTTGCTTTTTAAACAATAGATCAGAGATCATGAACCTTTTTCAATTGGTGGGCCAGTTAAGTTACAGTTTAATATTTTCTGGTGTCGAATGGGCCACTTGTTGAATTACTTATTAAAAGCCCATCTGTAAGCTACTGCTTTAATTTTAATCCTTACTTAAATTGTGTAACTATATTTGCTGTTTCGTTTTTAATTTGCTTTAAAATTGAAACAAAGATATGGAACTCTTTGATGGAAATACCTGTTCACAATATCGTGCAAATTTACAATACTGTAATTTATTTTCATTATTTGTAACTTAGTTCAGGTTCTATCTTTGCAATTCCTCTCACACAAAAAAATATATTTCATAATGAATGGCCACTAGTCACTGGAAACTAGCATAATAGCACTCCAAATGATACTTTTTCCATATCAGAATTTAATAACTGTTTGCATGAAAGTTTTTAGTATTTTTTTTTTTTTTCAAATTTTTTTAAGTGTTGACTTCAACATAAGTTAAACTTGTAAATGAGTTTTTTTTATTGGTTTTTTCAAAAATTATTTTTAAATATTGTATTCAGTAAATGCCATGTTCGTTATAGATATATTTAATTTCGCAGAAATTTGTTTTATAATTTTGCAACTTATGTAAAATAATGTATTATATAAAAGATAAAGAAGCAATTTATCGGTCAAAACATTTAATTAGAAAAATAATCCCTTTTCTTTGTCATTTGCAGGGGTATTTCCAAGTACTGTTTTAATTGGTAAAGTTTTAAAACTTCGACATTATCAATCATTTCTTGTCAAATAGATAAAAACGAAAGAATAAAACTGCACTGTAAATTTGGTGATAGCAATCAGATGTAAATTGTTTGTCTCATATAATTTCATGATTTGCATAACTATTTAAAGAAACCAACAAGAAAAAAAAAGTTATGAAAATTTCGAGCTATAAAATTTAACTATCTAACTTCGTATTCAAAGTCATTGTAAAATTTTAAGTTAGAATCTTAAATGTTATACAACTCAATAACTAAAAAGTTTCATACAAAAATTTATCATCCGAAATTCAAGCTTTTTATCAGTGTATTTCATAAGTTTTTCGTAATTATCTCAATCTATTTGTTTTAATACATTTTCTTCCATTTCAATAATAATTCATTGAAGAAAATCCTGATAATATGAATGCTCTCTTAATTTGTAGAATATCAAAGTATTTATAAATAGTCTTTTTTTTCATATTTTATATTTTATCTATTTTAAGGGTGTTTTATTTTTGATCACTGATAAGCTAAATTTTTGATACCATACCATTCAGATTGGTTTTTGTTTTTGTACTTGGTGGTAAAAGTCTTCATTCCGCTGAAGAAAAAAAAAATGTTTATTCAGAGAAAGTACTTGTTTACTTCTTTTCCGTGCATATTAAACAATCCCAAGGGCCGCCGACGTTGCGTTTTTTTTGGGTGTTCACTTTAAAGTTGCATTATGTTTCACTGCGCAAAAACTATAAGACTTAGAAACTTGAAATTACTGAAGTATACAAAAATTAAAATGGAATAATAAAATTAATATTTAAAAAATAGTTCGATAATTATTAAATGTTATACTTATTGGAAAAATACCAAGCGAGCCGCTCTACAGACTACAGAAATTGAACTATAGAGTTAAAATTTCGAAATTCGATTTTTTTTTTGCTCTTCGAAATTCCAATTTGTTCGAAAGCTATTGCAATTTAGAATGCTTTTTAGGAATTTTTTTCAATTATTTTTTTTTCACATTGCAAATTACAAAAAGGTGTAGAAAAATGTTCAAGGAATTCGATGGAATAAAAAAACATACAAATCGCTTACTGTTAACTATTAACTGTTAAACTTGTAAAAAAATCATATTGGGTGATCTACTTGTCTTTTGAAATGTAACTACATAATTGAAATTTAGCCTGTCGGAAGAACCATTTTGAATCAATCCTGATAAAACTATTTTTGGTCTATCTTTTTTAATTTACATGTAAATTAAGTTTAGAATGTGAGATTTTCTCTCAATATCATACATGTTCTTTTTCTTCTTCTTCATCTTTGTCAGCGCAACAGCTCCTTGTAGGCCTTGGTTGCCTCAACAGCTGACAAACGCCAGCGCCTCCTATCCATGGCAACTCCTTTCCAATTTTTAATCTTTGGGGTTTTCAAATCATTTTCGATGTCGTTGAGCCATCTAGTAGGGGGTCTGCCTCTGGGACGTGACCCCTCGGGGTTTATATATGTTCTAAGTAACATAAATAGTCCCCCTAGTATTTCATCTCAAAAAGTCAAAATCCTTAAGGTTATTTCCCGTTTAATATTTAATGATCTTTTTTTTTTTGTTAATTTGCAAGCAACCAAAATTTAAACTATGTCTCAACATTTCGATGCGAATGAAGCTTACTTAAAACAAAAATAACAATTTAACAAAGTAAACAAAAAAGTTTAATCAACCAAGTTAAGTATAAAAATTACCCTTTCCTGACAATATTTGTGCGAGATATGCTAGGTTGGTTACAATAAATTTGTCAATGTATTGCCTTCTGTTATTAAGATTTCAAGATAATCCAAGCTAAAATCATTGGACAGACAAATGCATAAAGTTAATAAATATTCCTGAAATCTTTCTTTCATTCTCACATTTTTCTTTAATGCGAAATCAATGATGCATGAAATTGGTATTTTATGAAACAATTAGCATTTCTGCCCTAACCTTCCTTGTATGTGAAATCGATGGTCAAATGAAATGTGTGTATTTCTCTTCCTGCCTTTTTCTAATATGTGCACATTTTATTTCTTAATTATTTGTATTGAAAATCAGGAAAAGTATGGATTGTATAAAAAAGAGTAAGAAAATAAAGATTATAATCTAAATAAACTTGTTAAACTACATACAGAATTTAAATAATTTATAGTTCCATTATTAAGCAATGTTTAGTTCTTAAAATTTTAATATAGTGACTCAGAAAGTCAAAGAGTATAATTTTGTTTTTCGGGTTAAAAACCTTGAATTATTCAATTTTGCTTTTCAAAAAATAAAATTGTTGAATAACATTTTTCTTACCAAACTGAAAAATAACTGGCATTCACCCTACGAAAATATATCCGAAAGTGTAATCACCATGGAGGAAAATTTGGATATGATTATTAAAAAGGGTAATCAATTTTGTCTAAATATGCTAAATGAAACAATTTTTATAGATGTTTGCAATTTTTTAAAATTATTCTTTTTTGCTTTACAAAAGTTTTTCTTCGCATCAAAATGTTAAGATTCATATTCTAAATTTGGATTTCTTAAAAAAAATTTCTTTTAAGAGATCATTAAAAATTGAACGAAAAATGACCTTAAGAATTTTGATATTAGGGAAATAGTAGTGGATCCGGCAAAAGAATTTTTTTAAAAATTTTAAAACTGTCTATGTTATTTCAACTCGTTTTCTCTGCTGAAGAAGTGAGAAAAACATCATTCCAGTGCTCCGTATTCTCATACTTATTCTTTGTAGAATTACATTACAGACACAGTGTAAGCATAAAATTGGTAGGAAATCTTCTCTGTTTTTCAAATATGCCGCCAGAAGTTTTCTATCTTAAACCATAAAAATTATATGCAAAAAACCAGATTTGTCGAGTTTTTTCCAATGCCCACCCGTGTTAACATTTTTCGTCAATTCAGACATTTACAGGACAGATTTGTTGGCCTCTCTTTCAGGGGCACCATATTAGGTGGGCCAACGTTGCTCCCACAGTAAGGACAGATAGTACAGAGAAGGAAAGAACATCCATGCCTTGCCCGGGATTCGAACCCAGAACCTTTCTCATCCAAGGGCAGTTCCCTACACAGGCCAGTCGGCTTGAAAAAAAATATATGTCCTAAAACAAATTTGGTCCCAAAATGCGGATTCGTGTTTAGCATTCTAAAAAACATAATTGTACAGAAAATAAAAACTTCTGCCAATATTTCCAGACAAAATCCTCAGTTGCCTGGACTACTAGAGAGAGGGACAGAAAGATGTTTCAGTTATACCTGAAAAACCATTGCTTTCACCGCAAATTTCGAAATGAGATTAATCTGTTTAAATTTAGTATGGATCTAACATTTAACCACTGGTGTATATAATGACAGACTACCAGAAAATCGATTCCAAATCATAGGGAAAGTGCATTTAAAACCTTGTTTGGGCAGTTTCCCGAAAACATTTAAGCTTGCACGAAATTATTATACATAACAAGCAGCAAATTATGCCGATCGAATTTTCCAGGATCTGTCTCGCCGATTTCAAATAACGTAATGAATGATATTAAACATCCTAAAGCAAAGCATTTATTTCAATTCCTTGATTATTCAGCAGTCAGATGGTCTTGTTCCTGCTGAGATGAATTAATCAGTTATAATGCCAAACTTTATTAGTAGGAGTTACGGTAAGATACTGTTCTTTTGGGCATAAATGTATAAAAATTTTATACCTGTGGGGTATTTTCCTCTTTAAGTATCATGGTTAGAACCCGACTTGTGTTGTAGGGTACCCGAAATGATTTTCGTATTCAACAGATAAGAGACTGGTCTAACAACTGGTTTATCTAACAACGACGTTAGAGAAAAGCGAAAATCGAGGGGAAAAACCAAAAGAATATAGTTCAGAAAGGAAGTGCAGATCTTCAAATACGTAACTAATTGCTCGGTGTAATATGCTACACCAGAAAAACAACTGACATGGCAAACAGATATAGTAGTGCACATATGTAAGATCCAGCGCATGGGCATAAAAAGCAACGTGACAGCCAGGAGGTAGGTCTCCAGTGAACCGGTTGTTTTACAACTCAACATGCATGGCTGCGTACATTGTAAAGCCATTATATTCTTTCTTTTTATCTCAAAATATGTTACTAGTAGATTTAATGAACATGGATGATATAAATGCATTCTCAAAGAAATGTGGTAATAGTATAGTGCTGTTTATAAATAGAGCAAAAAATAGAACAGACCAACAATAAATTAAAAGAGAAAACTTTTCATTTCCTCCCCAACCTCAGTAATGGTTTGGAGAGGAGGGTGAGAACCCGTTTCAAAAACCTCTGTTATTGTGCCCCTGAATGAAGCTTTTTCATGTATACCCAGTGATCCTCACCAAGCCCTTGTGGGCCGATGTACATTATGTCTATAGAAGTTGGCCTTCTTCACCTATGTATATTCTTTGTAAAAACGAAGGAAAAGTATTGAGATTACATCAGTAACGTTGAATTTTGACGTTAAGTACAGAGCTCAGTCATTAAATGTACAGAAAATTACCTGCTACTCAACAGTTACGCCATTTTTTCAGAGAAATTCCTGTAAAACTATTGCTTTTATCAGCAACATAGTAGAATTGAAAATTATCTGCCTGCATTTGATAAGTATCTATCATCTAACCTGTGTTGTACTTTAATAGTCGGCCAGAAAATCGATTAGAAATTATAAAAAAGGCCTCTCTGGGCAGTTTTCCTTAAACATTTAATCTTAAACCAAAGTTTCATATAGTAATCAACAAATTATGCCTCCAATCGAATTCGCCACTCTCTGAAATTCCAATTTCAAATAACGAAATGAGATCAAGCATCCTAAGGCAAAACATTTATTTTAATTCATGAATAATTCCGCAGTCAGGCGGTCTTTTTCCTGTTAGGCGGAATTAATCAGTTAAAATGTTGGACTTCATTGACAGGAGTCACCATAAACTACTGATCTTCAGGGTATAAAGGTATACGTATGAGGTATTTTTCGCCTTGAATAATGCGGTTAGAAACCGATTTTTGCTCTAGGGTAGCGTGAAGTTACCCGAAATGAGTTTTGGATTCAACAGCTAAAAGACAGATTACACTTTAATGTAACACCGACGTCACAGAAACGCTATAATACGGGATAAAAACAACGACAAATATTGAGATTTTGTCAGTAACATTGACTGTTTATGAAAAGTGCAAAGTTTAGTAATCAAAAGCAGAGAGAATTTACAAATTGCCTAACAGTTACACTTGTCTCCGGTTTTTCAGAGAAATTTCTGTAATTCTATTGCTTTTATCACCAATTTAAAATTTAAACTAATCAGTCTTCATTTGGTGCGGATCTAACATCTTTTAAATAGTGTTGTACGCTAACAGTCGGCCAGAAAAGCTATAGAAATTATTGGGAAGCCCTATTTGGGCAGTATCCCGTAAACATTTAATCTTAAACCAAATTTGCATATAATAAGCAACAAATTATGCCTCCGATCGAATTTTCCACGCTCTGAAACTCCAATTTCAAATAACGAAATGAGATTAAACATCCTAAAGCAAAACATTTATTTTAATTCATTAATTATTCCGCAGTCAGGCGGTCTTTTTCCTGCTAGGCGGAATTAATCAGTAATAATTTCATTTCATAACGGAAAATTCAATTAAAATCAAGACAATAGAAAACGGGAATGCATTTAATTTAAGGCGGCGCCCTCTCCCGGGGGAAAACATAACACAAATGCAAAATACGAAAAATCATCCCTTTGCACCTCTATGTACAGTAAGTAGCTACTCTCTTTATAAAGGTGGTAATTTGATTAAGCAAAGAGAAAAACAAACAATAAATGTATAGTTTCATTGATCCGGTTTTCAGGAAAAGGACTGGACTAATTCGAAAGAATGCCACGTTATGTAGAAAATAAGATTGCTTCCTCAGAATTCCAGGAGAAAATTGAATTTACTTCTGGAACGATATTATGAATTTGTTGTTTGTCGATTATTAAGTTTTTTCCTAAACGGGAGCTCCCTGATTTTGTTTTCTCCATTAAAAGAGTAGTAATTTTAAAAACACAGCTTCATAAATGTTTTTTTTTGTTACTAATTGATTTGCGGACATGTTTAGGCGTGTTTGTTAAGCCGTAGGATGAATTATTAAGTAAAAATTAGATAATTTTGTTAGATCTAGTAATTATATATGTAGCTTGTTAAAAAAAAATTCCATAAATCATCCGTTTTGGTGTAGAAATAAAAATTGCTGATGTGCTGGAATTCGCTGAAGTTTCTTTGTATTTAATACATTATGTTTTGTTGTTATTCGTACATTGTTTGAAAAAAAAATATTTAGTTTACTTCTTTATTTTTTATCCAAATCATAATTAATTAGTTTTTCAATGTAAATCTCCAAAGTGAACCCGCTAGATTCATCAACTATTTTTCAAATTATTAAAGAAGTTTTCGGATAAAAGAACTTTTTTTTTTTGAAAAGAAATTGTCTCTGGAATTCCTAATCCATTAAAATGATAAATGCACTAATTATCAAAATACAGTGTCCTGAAATAATAAATGCATTTCAAAGGAACTTTGACTTTTTATTGTAAGTTACATCATAAATAATACAAAATAATTATATGGAAAAAAAACTTTTTTAAGATTTCCTATCGAATTGTTCACGTTATTTCGAAAAAGTAAAAATCATAAATTTTTTAGCTATTGGAACAGTACGTTTTGGAAAAAACGTGCGTATAAAGCGGAGAAACTGTGATAGTTATTCCATTATTCCACCAGATGGAGAAGGTGTTTAGATAAGCCTAAAAAATCGTTGTAGCTTTTTTAACCATACAGCAGAAAAGTAGTAAATCATTAAAAAGTATATAAAATCTTACATCTCGGAATTGATATTTTCTACAACCTCAATAGGACAAAAGTTGTGAAAATTCGTTAACATAAGCCATGCATTTATTGATCATTTATTTATTTATTTAATTTATTCATTGCTTTCTTATAACCGGCGTTGGACTGCCAAATCGATTCTGAGTTTACGACTTTCAATGTTTAACCCGAATCCTTGCAATTTTGAACAGAACTCAAGAAAGGCGGTAGCTCCTGAATCAAGCATTGGGACTAACTTACCTCAGTGAAACGTTTTTTGATGGAACTAACTCGCATTTTCGTTACATGGAGAGGAAAACTGAGGATATTCTACGTCAGCACTATGATCATTGCGAATTTTGGGCAGAATTCGTATCAACCAGCCACCACTGGGATTCGAACATCTTAAACCTCTTTGGGAGGTAGGTGCTCTCTCCCCTGAGCCACCCGGCTCTTGATCGGTTTTTGGTAGACCTTAAAAATTATTATTCGTCAACGAGAATATCTGTATAAAATCTATATATATATATTTCTCTTACACGGCATCAAAAAAAAGCCTCATTACAACTCCCCGAATGGCAACGTTAGAATATCGACCAACGATTGCTACTAAAAATGTCACATGTCAAATCTAGATGAGGTGGTTCAACATATAGCGCTTTTAAAAACGGAAACAATAACCAGAGTGAGCATTATCAGGTTGTTCAATTCAGCTGCGACAATCTCATACTATTAAGCTAGGCAGAAGTGAGTAGTAGTTCTCTATTTTAGTATTTTGTCGAAAGTACTTTTCTGCAGTACTTTGTACAACTAAATAAGATTCTTTTCACAACACTTAAATATTTACTTTATTTTCTTCATTTATAGAGAAAACAGTCGGCAAAGAATTCTGTTAGGTTAAAAAACATTTCGCTAAAAAAAGAACGAATTCTAAAGGAAATAAAAATAAAAATGCTGTTTCCAGCCATAGAATTTTTTGAAAGTTAACTAAGCAACATAAATCAAAATGACATAGAAGCGCAACTAGATCAAAATTATGATACCTGAGTGCTTGACGTAACAAATCCTTCAATTCTATAAGTGTTGTATCGCCAAATGCCCAAATTAACAATTGCCATTTCAAATTAATATTGAAATGTACAGGTTTAGAATTTTCGGAACTTCAGTATTCAAAAAAGTATACAAAAGCTAGACGCTAAGAACGTATCTAATGAGCAAGCATTGGATTGCGAAGCAATCCGAAATGAACTGCGAAAGCAGTTCCGGGGGTTGGCGAGCGCCAGCGAGTAGGGGGCGAAGCTTCCTAGTTTTTGGAATTATGCATAACTTTCTGACGCCTCAACGGCATTGAATTGCTTTGAGTCAGCACATTAATTTAGAAAATTCAATTCTGTCACCTCAATGGACCAATCGAAACTTAGGTGGATTAGGTACAGTTACAGAATTTTCTCAACTGTCAAATGACAATTTCTACTTTTCTTTTATCTAACTATGGTTTTTTCAGTAAAAATAAATCTCGCAGTGGACTGATCGTTAAGACGCGGTTCCCAGCTGATCACCGAAGTCAAACATCACTGGCTGCGGTCAGTGTGCAGGTGGGTGACCGCTTGGATCATTCTGCGTAGGGACCGAAGAAGTGCTGTATGGGTCCTCGTTACACTGTTCTACCGTAAAGTACTCGACTTCGCGTGCAGGTCGTCGGGCTACCGAAGCGGGGGGGCCATCCCCTCTGCAGAGGATCAAAATTNTCGAGTCGCAAAGTCCTTCATGTTCTCATAACAAATCAATTCCTCTGGGGGTATTGATCCAGGAGTTTCCTTGTCCGCTGGATTTTTTCGAAATTACAGGGCTACGAAGTTGAACATTAGTAGTTGTAAACCCAAAATTGGGTCGGGTGTTCAATGACTGTTATAAAATAAAATGAAACTCCTGAATCAAGCATTGGGACTAACTAGTCTCAGCGAAGAGTTTTTTGATGGAAGTAACTCGCATTTTCGTTACATGGAGAGGAAAACTGAGGATATTCTACGTCAGCACTTTGATCATCTTGAATTTTGGGTAGAATTCGTATCAACCAGCCACTACTGGGATTCGAACCTCATAAACCTCTTTGGAAGGCGGATGCTCTCTCCACTGAGCCACCCGGCTCTTGATCTGTTTTTGGTAGCCCTTAAAAGTTATTATTTGTCAACGAGAATATCTGTACAAAATTTTGGAATTATGCATACCTTTCTGACGCCTCAATGGCATTGAATTGCTTTGAGTCAGCAGATTGTTGTTGTTGTTCATTTACATCGCACTGGAGCTGCACAATGGGCTATTGGCGACGGTCTGGGAAACGGAAGACATGTCATCACAATTTTGATCCTTTGCAGAGGGGGTGGTACCCCCGCTTCGGTAGCCCGACAACCCCGCACGCGAAGTCGAGCACTTTAAGGTAGAACAGTTTAACGAGGACCAATACCCCACACCCTCGGTCCCTACGTAGGCTGATCCAAGTGGTCACCCACCCGCACACTGACCGTAGTCAGTGATGCTTGACTTGGTTGATCTGCTGGGAACCGTGTCTTAACGATCAATCCACTGCGGGACTTTGAGTCAGCAGAAGATATTAATTTAGAAAATTCAATTCTGTCACCTCAATGAACCAATCGAAACCTAGGTGAATTAGGTACAGTTACAGAATTTTCTCAACTATCAAATGACAATTTCTACTTTTCTTTTATCAAATTATGGTTTTTTCAGCAAAAATAAATAAATAAAATAGGAGAGGAACGATATTTTTAGCACGATTAGTGGCAACGCTGGATGAAGAAAATAAAAAGAATAAGATGGAGCACATATTGTGTTTTCTTCCATTGTCGTCAAAGTGTTCAGTGGAGCTAAATCACTAATCCATAGCAAAATTTATAATTTCTTCATATCTGTCCAGCACCACCGTCTTTCTTGCAAAAAATATTGTTTCTAACTCATTTTATGATTTTTACTATTAAAATCATCTTCCGAGAAAAAAAAACAAGTTGGTGTTATGATTTAAAAATGTCGATATTCTGTCACTTAAAGAGCGGTAATCGATTTTAGCGCTATTCCTTTGCGCATCCGTTCTTCTTTCAAAAGATATATTCAAGCCAGAAGATTATATGTTGACAAAATTATTTTCTAATCGCCCTGTACTTTAGCTGAGATGGTTAAGCTGTCGTTGTTATCGGCTGATATGAGTTCGATATGAGCTGTTAAACCGGCTGATATGAGTTCGATTCCCATTGCTGCTCTCTGCACATTTGTCCCCGTTCATTGGTCAGAAACTGATTTGGGCTTAAAAAGTCAATTTACGTACTGCGTCGCCACTTCTTACACTATTACTCTATTTATAATATTATCTTCCTCACCTAATGTATGTTCACCTAATTCTTCATTTAGTGGATAATTTGAATGATCGGCCATGCAGCAGAACATGTGGTTTCAGTCATTTATTGGTGAGAGTGTTTAATTTCGAAATTCAGTGAGACAAAAATTGTTTTAATTCCTAACAGAATGCAGTCAATTTCTTTATCCTTCCAATTTTCTTTAATTGGTTTTTCAAATTTGTGGAAATGCAGTAAAAAGTATTTGTTTTATGATAATTGAACATCTTGATATAACGATGGAAAATTTGCAAATATTTAATGGCTTTTTCAGCCATCTTAATTAATTATCAGAACCAATAGTAGAGTCGAAGTAAAATTGATTGATCCAGTAATGGTTTTTACCCCCATTCCAAAAAGTGTGACTGAATTGATGCGTGACTGAAATTAATTGAAAAGCTTAAAAAAACAACAACTTTCAAGTTATCTAACATCTAATATTAATTCGTGCGCGGTATTCTTTCGAATTAAGCATTTAATTTCATGGCTTCCTCTTTTCTTGTAATTTTCATTAGGATGGCATCGCATGTCGTTTCAGGTGGTTTTGAGAGATTAGATTGGGAAAAAAGGAGAAGAGAGGTGTGGTTCCCAGAGAGTGGAACTGAATTAATTGTATGAGGAAGATGTTTTTTGTCACCACCTTGGATCAAACCAGGTATCTTTAGGTCCGTCATCGATATTTTAACCACTATTGAAAAGGCTGTTCATCCCAAACAGTGTAAATTATAACCTCTTGAAGTCTCCAATACACATTCATCCAGAGAATCAGAAAGCCTGACAGAGTCGATGAAAGTCTAATCGTGAGTGGTGAGAATCATCCAGGGAATGAGAAAACCTGACAGAGTAGCTGAAAGTCTAATCGCGAGTGGTGGGAATCATCCAGAGAATGAGAAAGAATGACAGAGTCAATGAAAGTCTAATCGCGAGTGGTGAGAATCATCCAGAGAATGAGAAAGCCTGACAGAGTCGATGAAAGTCTAATCGTGAGTGAGAATCACCCAGGGAATGAGAAAGCCTGACAGAGTCGATGAAAGTCTAATCGTGAATGAGAAGCCACGTAGTCTTGTGTGAAGTCGCTATTCCAATGCAGTTTGAACTTTGAAGCTGATAGTGTGGAGATTTTGGTGATTTATTTAAAATGACGTCGAAGTGAATCGTGAACTGATACAAGGTATTATAATTGTCTATTTAAAGAACTTCCCTATCTATTCGTCTGGAGTAGTGACGGTGACTATGGTTACGAGGTTTTACTATTTCAAGTAGGGATGTTAGTTCATTATTGTAGATAGGTTTGGCTTGGGGTCGGTAAGAGAAAGGGAGTCGGGGAAGAAAAAAAAACTCTGCTCTTTGAAATGCTCTATTTCTGGTTTCGACAGCAGCAGGCGACCTTGGACTTCTTGACGGGTGGTTGTACTTTCAGTAGACAAACCTAGAGTGTTGCTATTTGTTGAGGAATAAGCACGTTTTCCGTGGGACGGTGTGAGAAGCGATGCTCTGGTACCAACTGGAATCGAATCCATAACCTCTGGGTACACAGCCGAATGCTCTAACCCCTATGGAAAAGAACGTAAAAAATATTGGATTGAATTTAGTATTTGTAGAAAGTGTTTGTGATATGTATAAATAAATAATGTTCTGATCTTCGAAAAAAATGCATTCATCCATCAAGGTAGCCAGGTAGGTACTTTATTTTCTCCGCACTAGAGATGCACAATGGACTAAGTATGATTCAATCACAATTTTGTGAGGCTACTTTCTCAACTTAGACGTGGATCTGAAGGGGAAGGAATTTTTTTCCAGATCCCTGTAACAATGCTCAGCGACCGACTACAGGAGTTTCGATTCCACAGATTTTACGATTTTATATTGCATGTACTCGGTGGGTCTTAGCGGAGTCGGAATCGAACCCAGACACCTCCGGAATGGAGACCGATTCTCTAACCACTATGCTACCACGGTTCGCATTCTTCCATCAAAACTCTCACAATAAAATCATAATGCTAACTACAGCTATACACCGTTATAGACGAAGTTGTAGAATAAGATTTAAAAAAAAAGGGAATTAAAATTAAATTTTACATATGAAACAAATTAAATCTCTGATATTCTAATCTATAGCTGTTATTTATAAAGTGAGATTTCAAAGTTTTGACGCCTAATTGAAAAACACTTTTAAACTATTTCAGTGGGGGGCTGTTTTGATCTAGTTCTTCATACTGAATCTAATATTTGGAATTAATTCTGAAGATGGTTCGCCTCCTATCCCGTCATTGTGAAAGTGAGTTCTTCCCAAACGCTTTACAATATTCGTTGTGAAGATCATTACATTTGTTCCACTAACTCTTTCGCCAGTTCAATCTTATTCCGTTATTAATTATTAACGAGTCGAGATTGATTCGGGCCCAAACGTAATTTGCCTTTGCGGGCTCCTGTATAATTAAGTTTAATTTAATCCAACGGGTAATACCAGTTTAATTGCCTCGCAACATGGCGGCGTTAATTAAACGAAGTTTTGTTGTTTCACACATCTCGATAGAGGGCGCTTCTCAACGTAATAAGCTCGCGCACGAGCCAATAATCCGATAGCGCGCCAACTACCTTCCTCGCCGTGAAAGAGAGATATTAGTTTAATTAATGGCGATGAGAACCAGCAGTCGTTTTGTAATTAAATCTAATTTTAGTCGTATTTAATTTAATTGGCGAACGGGGAGAAGGGAAATTGTTAAAAAGAATTTTCGGAACTAATCTAATACGCAGACGACATCGTCGAAGAAGAAGAGCATCTAATAACTGTATATCTGAAAATGAAGGGGGGAAAGAGGGGGAGTGGGGAAATGAAAACGAACGACACAAACAACTTTTCTGCAGCTCTTTCTCTCTCTTTCCAATCTGTTAGTTTCTCAGCGTTGGTATGGCAACAGCGCAATTCTCGTCTGCTACTAAATTTTAGAAATTCTGTTGCAGGTAAACCCGGATTTTGCCCTTTCGTCACGAAATAAGCAGTGGTCTGATGGATTTCGAGAATGTTGCCGCTGAAATTAAATTTTATTGATAAATACAAAATGTAATTAAAAAACGGAAAATGGGAAAATATTTTTCGTCGAATTTGATGCATTCCGATTTGAATGTAATTTATCGCGCTCTCTCTTACATTGCAAATGAGATTTCAACATTTTCCGATTCCTTCTCTCCCCCCCCCCCTANCCCCCCATAAACCTCGCTTCCTAAATTGATTTCATTTCTCCAGAAGTTGCCATCATTCCAAGTGTAAAGTGAATTTCAACGTTTCGTTAAATTGAAATAAAAAAATTAAAAAAAATTCACTCACAGCCCGTTTCCCTAACCTTGAAAACTGATTGCTTTTAATCTTATTTAATATTTTAATCTTTCAAGTAAAGAAATGTAACTAAAAATTAGTTTTTCCTTTATTGATTCTGGCAGATTGTGATTCAATTTTGTTTTTGCGTTGAAAGTAAAAATCAGATATTTTCAATTTAATAACTCCTTCCCATTGAGTTTTGATTAACCGAACGCTTTTAATTATTTTCAGTTATTACAATCACTAGTTTTAGTTTTAAAAAAAATTGTGAGATGCCACTAAATATTTGTATTTACTACACGCTACGGTGTCAAAGGATTGTTTTAATTTATCGAAATTTATACATTGTCAAATAATTTACGAACTAGTAACTAACTTTTAATTAATTTTTTTACTTTCGTGGTATATTTTTATTTACTAATTTGCTTGCAATAGGTATGAGATATGCTATCTTATTCAGAGAAATGAAACCATTTTTTTTTTCCTTTCAAATTTCTGACAATTTCAACATACCTTGCTCATCATTCACTTTCAGAAAAATTGCCTCTATGGTGGAAAAAAAAACAGGCGAAAATTTACTGCAATCTTAATATAGTATCAAATCGAATCGTGTTAAACTATAACCATAGTACAATAACTATAGCATTATGCTGCCATATTACTATTCGAAAACGGATATAATAGAACACGGTTCACTTCTGAATCATAATATGGATATCTTGGACCATAATACGTTGAGGATAAGTTGCAATTTTAATTAGATGCTGGGTTAAACTATTGTATCTTGTATCCAAGTTTAAGAAGTACGTTTAAGAGGTTCTACTCGGCACAATGATACAATGGTTCAATGATATAATGGTTCAAGCAAACTAGATTGATATGATGGTTCAAAACTCACCAAAATTTCTACCAATGCATAAAAAAACCTGCAATTTGTCTATCTGTATTTTAAATCTCAAAATATAAATTAAATTCTTTACGAAAATTTGAAGTTTAGCTTATGATGTGTAGATACCTATATCATATGTGTCCTGCATGTCATTCTTTCTAAGATGAGGGTTAATTTAATGTTACTCAGATGTATAAGTTGTATGAGTTAAAAAAAAAATGCTCTTTTTCTAATTCATGTTTTTCAGTCATATTTTGGGGTTGAGCCTTTTACAACATTTAGGTAATCATGAGTTCTTCAATTTCATATGCAGATTAATAATTAATATTTTAAAGTGTTAATTTAATAATAGTCGCAACGGTAAAGTTACGAACGAAATTATAAAGAAACATAAATGGCAAGAACATTGTAAAAAATTCCATATCAAATCACGGTAAAAAGTCCTCACCGAAAAATCCACTTTTACCACAAAATTTTAAGGAACGAGAAAATTTTATATGCTATAATTTTTACAGTAATTCATATTTACATTAAAATAACTAAATCATTGTTATTAAATACACATTATTGTAAAAATCGGGATACAAAATATTATGGTGAAAATGGATTTTATTATAAAATAGATTTTATGGATGCCGCACTCGGAGTGCCGGTACTTTTTATCGTAATTTGATCCGGAATTATAAAATTTCACCAAAAACTTATCAAAGTTATTTCCTAATACGTGTTTCACTTCATAGATAACAACAACAGTTAAAGCAAGTAAATTTATCTAGTGGATGTTAATCTTAATTTTTATGCAGAATGATTAAAAAATAAGTATGTCAACAAATGACTCTCTGGCCAGCATGCCATATTTAAAAATGGAATAAAATTTTAAATAAAGACACTATATGGGAAACGTTCAAAATAGTATCAAAAACTACCTGTAATGATTATAATTGCAAAGTTAAATTTCTTTGTTCTAAATATTAAAAGGCAAAATTTTGTGAAAAGTTTTATTAAAAAAAAAAAATTCAGAAACAAAAATTTTATGAAACTGAGCGTCTTACGCCTATAACAGAGAATAACTTTTCTTAAACTCAAACATCACACTTTAAAGGTTTGCTTGGAGTTTTGGAAATGAGTCCTTTGAAAATTTTAAAAATATAAGAACTGAAAAAACGTACTTTGTAAAATGGAACACTATTCTGAAAGCTCCAATATGGGACACCTTTTCTTTTCCAAAACTGCATTATAGATATTTACGGCGCTTTTAAGTAATAATATAAAGTAAATAGATAAGAATAAAGAAATAGATAAGGATAATGAAATAGATAAAGAAAGATAACACTTGACAGAGGAATCACTAAAAGCTAAATAAATGTTGTTGCAGATTCCTCTTCAAAATTTCAAAATTGACTAGTTTTATAAGATTTTTTCCTAGTAAAAAAATCACCTAAGTGAAAAGCCCAACCTTAAAAATAGGCCAGTTTTAGGTATTTGTTTTGCAAAGAATATTTCCTTAAGGCAATATCGTTGAATATCATTACAGTTTAGGAGCGATAGAGCATATATATTCAGTCAAATATTGTATGTTTGAATTAACCGCAAGGTTATTGATGCAAATTTTTTGAATTATTTCTTTTCAGTAACTTTGAAAAATGAAGGAAATTGTTTTAATTATTCTATATTTAAAAAAAAAAAACTTTATTATTTTTTTTAAATCGAAGTGATAAGAGCTATTTGTTCATTTCTGCCATTTGGTTCATTTGGGAGTTAATGCTTTGATTTCAGACCACGCGTAAGAGTATTTTGCCCTCAGGTTCATTTGGGAATAAATGCTTTGATTTCAGACTAAGCGTAAGAGTATTCTGCCCTCAGTTTCATTTGGGAATAAATGCTTTGATTTCAGACTAAGCGTAAGAGTATTCTGATGTCAGGTTCATTTGGGAATAAATGCTTTGATTTCAAACTAAGCGTAAGAGTATTCTGCCCTCAGGTTCATTTGGGAATAAATGCTTTGATTTCAGACTAAGCGTAAGAGTATTCTGTCCTCAGGTTCATTTGGGAATAAATGCTTCGATTTCAGACTAAGCGTAAGAGTATTCTGTCCTCAGGTTCATTTGGGAATAAATGCTTTGATTTCAGACTAAGCGTAAGAGTATTCTGCCATCAGGTACATTTAGGAGTAAATGTTTAGATTTCGGATTAAGCATAATAGTATTCTGCCACCAGGTTCATTTGGGAGTCAATATTTTGATTTCGGACAAAGCGTAAGAGTAATGTTGGCCATGGGATAGACTATTTTAGAAAGGAAAAAATTTATAATACATTTTTGTAGCAATTTTGCCAACGTCCCATACTAGTGTTATTGTCATGCGCCAAGTATTCACCTAAGTATTATTGACACTTTTACCATTCAGTTAAATATGGGCGGAGTATCTTAACTGTTCTGTTTTCTATACTAACTTTTGTATCAATTTCCGTTGATCTTCCAAGCTAAGGCAAAGATCCAATCTGTATGTGCGAGGATCAAGTGAGTATCAAAATCGGGATTTGCTTATATTTGGCATAAAACTGAGTCAAATAGGTACGTTTTGGCTATAAGATCAGTTAAGTTTGTTTCGTCTTAAAATTAAACTATCATTAATTTAGAGACAGCTCATATTTTGGGTATTAATGCCAAAAATAACACATGAAGAGTTTTTTTTAAAAATAATTTTTGATTTATTTAATTTCTTTTATGAGTTAAACTAGTTTCTTATTTTGTCCGAATTATTTTTAATTTATTTTTATTAAAAAAATGAAATTAATCCACAAAAAATAAAGTAA
This sequence comes from Parasteatoda tepidariorum, assembly GCF_043381705.1. Lineage (NCBI taxonomy): Eukaryota > Metazoa > Arthropoda > Arachnida > Araneae > Theridiidae > Parasteatoda > Parasteatoda tepidariorum. The sequence goes on from NC_092211.1 coordinate 32,023,238, forward strand.
ATAGAAAGGATATACTTACTCTGTATATCAGTTGCCAAATTAACTCAAAAAGAATTTTTTTTTTACTAGGGAATGAGCACAAAACTACAATGAAAAGGGCAGTTAATAGACAAGCAACATCTTTATGTTCGTTAAAAATAAAAATATTATCACTCAAATCAAGAACGAAATTTTAAATAGGCAAGCGAATATTATCAGCGTTACGTAGAGCTAGGTGAAGCTGCGTTAGGCAAGAAAGAGTTAGGCTAATAATCATATACTAGAGTCGACTCGTAAGCATTATAATACCTGAAGATATTTTTTTTAATTGTTGCTACCATTATAATAATAGTAGTAACTATTTAAATTTTAACACTCTAAAATTCACTCCGTTGTCAAATAAATATTTTCAAAATTAAAAAATCGCAGGAAACCAAAGAAATGAGACACGCATCTCGGTTTATTTAACTGCTACTCGGTTTTTTTAATTCTTATTACCATTATAATAATAGTAGTAACTATTTAAATTTTAACACTCTAAAATTCACCCCGTTGTCAAATAAATATTTTCAAAATTAAAAAAATCGCAGGAAACCAAAGAAATAAGACACGCATCTCGGTTTATAACTTACAATTCAAAATAACTTCTTTAAAACTAACTTCACACAGCTCATACTAAATAGTTAAAAAAAAAAAGTTTAACTACAAGCAATTTCAATGAAGGTCTTTTCAGACGATAAATCCCATCTTCGAACAAAACACTTAAATCTCTACCTGAAAATTTTATTGCCTCCAATTAGTGACAGCCCCTGTACTTGCGCCCCATCCCACACATGAATCTCTTTTTCTCGGTTACGACAAACCAGTGCCTTTAAACGACAAACAAACTCCCGAAGAATACATTAGGGCTCTTAATGTGAAGGGCGACTTTTTCCAAGCCCCGGTAATTGCTCTCCCACTTAAAAAGGGACGGCGAGGAATTGTAAGTGGGTGCGCCCTAAGTGGCCGCCCCTGCTTTTCGGGTCCCAATAGCTAATGTTAAGCACCGATCGATGCTTATTTATTTATACCGTCTTGTATATTTATTAAAAGAGGACGACTTTCTTTTGATATGGGATAAAGAAAAAAAAATTCGAATGGGATAATGACTCCGCTGATGTTTGTTGGGGTTTACTGATGGATGGTTTTCATTGTAACGTCGACTTTTAAGAGAGTTGTTTCTGGAGGAGATTTATTGACGGCAATCGAGCGATATTGGGAGACAGATTAGCAAGGATCCGGTGAAGGTATTGATTTTGGTTACGTGAGCATTAATGACAATGGGTAACCAATCAGCGTCTTCAGATATTGGATAGTATTTAAAATAACCTATCAGCGTCTTAAGTTTTTATGAAAAAAAATAAATTCGAATGTTGCTTTTTTTGGCTTAAAAGCAGTGGTTGGTTTTCAAAATCGTTATTGGGTTTGAAAGATGATTATCGATGGTGGTCATAGGATATCAAAATTCTTTAAAGTTGCGAAAAAGTCATTTTTCTAAATGAGGACTAATAAAGAAAAATATTATAGGTTTATTTTTAAGTTAAAACTTTAATTCATTACTATGTTGCAGATTTATTTTAAGCGATATTATGAAGATATTGATTCGATAAGAATATTTATTTAAAGGCAAGCTTTCATACATTGGTTACCAATAATTGCAATTTTTCCTTTGCAACTATTTTTAAAAGTAGAAATTGAAACTTAATATTTTTTTGCTATTTATTAATATTCAACAGTTAAAACTTTTAACCATCGCTGACAAATAAATTTGTTTATAAGACTCCACAAATAATTCGTGAGGTTAACTTGGCAATAACAATCTTTGGGAAAGAAAATTTTCGATAAATTTCTGTTCATTTATTTTAATACCGATTGATTTTTAATTTAAAAAATATCTATAAATAAATGTTAAAATTGTTTAGCCCTTCTGAGGGCGAGTCGACTAAAAGTAAAACATACATTTGTCAAAACATAAATATCAACTGATTATTTTGACAACGGGAGCCTGATTTAGAGCAAAATTAATAGTTTTGGCCACAGAGTGACTGAATATAGAAAATGGCGATTAAAAATTTGTTTATTAAATACATCCGATCGTTGCTTTTTTCGCAGAGAATGTACCCTTGACCTTCAAAATACGTGCTTTCAATTTTTCATAGTTCTTACTATGGTAATATTATATAATAATAATATAAATAATAATATAGTATATAAGGTTCAAGTTTTTTTACTCCGATTAAAAATTTCATTGGAGTTTAATTGGCTATTAAACATTTCAAGGTTCATTCGAGTTCAAGTTAAATTCACATTACCTTTTTAGTAATTAATGACTGATAATATTTAAAAAATATCTAACTAATAAAACTTTTTATCAATATGATAAAAAATATTCCAGATTTATTTTGTAAAGAATAAATGTTATGTTTGTTAATGAACATAAATCTTATGTTGCATTACTGATTCAAAAATTCAGTTTTATTAGCTGATTTAAAATTTACATAAAACTATTTGGTGAGGTCAGAAATATGTTTCCGCATTTTAGAAATGAACTCCGTTGTGTTTTTCATACTTTGAGAAAAACTTTACAATAGTAATATCGATAGTTTTTTTTTAAACAATTTATATATTTTTCTTAATTTTTGAAAAAGTGGCCACACATTTTCAAAAGTTGGGACTATTAATACTGTTTCTATTGGTCACTGACCGGCAAAAAATTTCCTAATTTTGCCCTATAAAGCCTAGTACGTTTTTCTTTTTTCATTTTAAGACCTTTTTTTTTTTTGGAACAATGTTTAACGTTATATTTTAAATTTTAATGAGCCATATGAGAGATAACTTATTAGCTTTTAATATCGTACCATGTATTCAATTTAGTATATTACTAATTCTAAATATCAAGAAACTAGTTCTGTGTATCGTATCATTGCTTCAGTATAACATACTATTATTATAGTGTATCATACCATTATTTTATGTATCATATCGCCACTTCTGTATTTCGAAGCATCAATACAGTATATCATGCCTATAAATAAATATATCATACCTCTATGTTTGGAATAATACTTGATCTTGTATTTCAAACTTTAATGTATCATATGAGAGATAACTTACCACTAGCTCTTAATATCGTACCATTAATTACAAATTCTATATATCAAGAAATTAGTTTCGTGTATCGTATCATTAATTCAGTATAACATACTATTGATTCAATATATCATATCTTTAATTCCATATATCTTACCACCACTTCTGCATATCGTAGCATTAAATACAGTATATCATGCCTATAAATAAATATATCATACCTCTATGTTTGGAATAATATTTGATGTTATACTACAAAATTTAATGTATCATATGAGAGATAACTTACCACTAGCTCTTAATATGATACTATTAATTACCAATTCTATATATCAAGAAACTAGTTCTGTGTATCGTATCATTGCTTCGGTATAACATACTATTAATATAGTATATCATACCATTAATTTTATGTATCATATCGCCACTTCTGTATTTCGAAGCATTAATACCTATATCATGCCTATAAATAAATATATCATACCTCTATGTTTGAAATAATATTTGAAGTTATATTACGAAATTTAATGTATCATATGAGACATAACTTACCACTAGCTCTTAATATCGTACCATTAATTACCAATTTTCAAGAAACTAGTTCTGTGTATCGTATCGTTGCTTCGGTATAGCATACTATTAATATAGTATATCATGCCATTAATTTTATGTATCATATCGCCACTTCTGTATTTCGAAGCATTAATACAGTATATCATACCTATAAATAAATATATCATACCTCTATGTCTCGAAGAATATTTGATGTTATATTATAAAATTTAATGTATCATATGAGAGATAACTTACCACTAACTCGTAATAGCGTACCATTAATTACTAATTCTATACATCAAGAAACTGGTTTCGTGTATCGTATCATTGATTCGGTATAACATACTATTAATTCAATATATCGTACCTTTAATTCCGTATATCTTACCACCATTTCTGTATATCGTAGCATTAAATAAAGTATATCATGCCTATAAATAAATATATCATATATGTTTGGAATAATATTTGATGTTATATTACATGATTTAATGTATCATATGAGAGATAACTTACCACTAGCTCTTAATATCGTACCATTAATTACTAATTCTATATATCAAGAAACTAGTTTCGTGTATCGTATCATTGATTCGGTATAACATACTATTAATTCAATATATCATACCTTAAATTCCGTATATCTTACCACCATTTCTGTATATCGTAGCACTAAATACAGTATATCATGCCTATAAATAAATATATCATATATGTTTGGAATAATATTTGATGTTATATTACATGATTTAATGTATCATATGAGAGATAACTTACCACTAGCTCTTAATATCGTACCATTAATTACTAATTCTATATATCAAGAAACTAGTTTCGTGTATCGTATCATTGATTCGGTATAACATACTATTAATTCAATATATCATACCTTAAATTCCGTATATCTTACCACCACTTCTGTATATCGTAGCACTAAATACAGTATATCATGCCTATAAATAAATATATCATATATGTTTGGAATAATATTTGATGTTATATTACATGATTTAATGTATCATATGAGAGATAACTTACCACTAGCTCTTAATATCGTACCATTAATTACTAATTCTATATATCAAGAAACTAGTTTCGTGTATCGTATCATTGATTCGGTATAACATACTATTAATTCAATATATCATACCTTAAATTCCGTATATCTTACCACCACTTCTGTATATCGTAGCACTAAATACAGTATATCATGCCTATAAATAAATATATCATATATGTTTGGAATAATATTTGATGTTATATTACATGATTTAATGTATCATATGAGAGATAACTTACCACTAGCTCTTAATATCGTACCATTAATTACTAATTCTATATATCAAGAAACTAGTTTCGTGTATCGTATCATTGATTCGGTATAACATACTATTAATTCAATATAAACTAGTAATAATATAAATTTACTCAAAAATAATTTAAATATAATTTAAAAAAAATTTAAATAAAGTTGTGTGTTTACAGAGCAGCACTTCATCAGGGGACACACTGTCTGTAAACACACAGGAGCCTTTCTGTTGTTAGTGGCAAAGCCAAAACTAACAGTGCCCCGAGGCCCCTAATGAAAATACAAGCATAAAGAATAATAATAATTACCACATTAAATAAATATTTACCATTATAACATTCATATAAATAATCACCTTTACTGAAACAAATATACAAAACACTTAGATGACATCAAAAAAACCGCCCCCAAAGCACTAGCTCTTAATATCGTACCATTAATTACTAATTCTATATATCAAGAAACTAGTTTCGTGTATCGTATCATTGATTCGGCATAACATACCATTAATTCAATATATCATACCTTTAATTCCGAATATCTTACCACCATTTCTGTATATCGTAGCATTAAATACAGAATATCATACCTATAAATAAATGTATCACATCATAATAGTTAAATAGAGCTTCATTCTTCAAACACATATGGATAACTTTCAAAGTATAAACTTATCATGTCAGAATAAACTTAAAGCAGAAAAAAGGTTTTAAAATCAATTAAAAAGTTTTAATTTCGTTCATGCACCAGGGACAATGGGCCCCATCGTTTAGGTAAGTTAGTAAGTTTCAAAAGAAAAAATTTCATTCATTCAGTTAAACTGGACAATTTCTTTAACGAAAAGTATCACGTATCTATTAATAAAATTAATCAATTAGAAAATAGGGAATTGAATCACTGATGCGAATCAATTGGTTAATTTATTTGAATGAGTACATTGCAGGAGCTTATTTAAAAGGATTAATGGGTCCACATTAACTGATTAAAACTACTGAATTCAAACCTTAGGTTCAAAGAATTGTTCTAAAAACTGATTCGAAGCACATATTTCAATCAGTGATTTGAATTATGGTTTGAAAAACTTCGATTCAACGGAATAGCATAAGAGAACGCTATACCACGTAAAAACTTTTCATTGCAAATTCTCTTTCCCCTTCCTAAGTAGTTTAAAACTTGTAGTGTAGAAAAAGTAAGTTTAAACTAACCTAGAGTAAGCCATAACGTTTCAAACACTGAAAAATTTTAATGGGTCCACATTAACTGATTAAAACTACTGAATTCAAACCTTCAAAGAATTGTTCTAAAAACTGATTCGAAGCACATATTTCAATCAGTGATTTGAATTACGGTTTGAAAAACTTCGATTCAACGGAATAGCATAAGAGAACGTTATACCACGTATAAACTTTTCATCGCAAATTCTCTTTCCCCTTCCTAAGTAATTTGAAACTTGTAGTATAGAAAAAGTAAGTTTAAACAAACCTAGAGTAAGCCATGATGCTTCAAGCACTGAAAAATTATTCAAAATATCTAAAAGAATATAAATTATGAGAACATAACTCAGGATCGCGAAATGGGGAAGTTCTCTTCCAATATTTCATTGGAATTTTGATATTTTCGATTTCCATGACTTACTCTAAGTTCGCATGAACTCACTTTTTCTATACTGTAAATTACAAATTATTTATGATGGCATGTTAAAATTTGCTATGAAAAGCTTCTCCCGCACTATGGCGTCCTCTTAAATCATCGCTAGGGTAAGACTTTAATTAATAAATCACATCGAATTCAAATATTCGTGCAAAATTTGGTAATTTGAATCATTGATGCAAAAAAATCTCCCCAAACTATTCTATTGATATTCAAATTCAATTTCGTTTACAACTTTGAAGTTATTTAAAAAAAGTATGGAATGCAACTTATTTCTCTTCTATAAATAACAGTCTGTTTAACAACGATAACTTAACTAAAGGTGTTTCGAAGTTTTAACTATTTGGTTCTTGTCACAGGATGAGCAAAACCTTTACGTTTGCTGCTACAGACATATCGACAATATAACTAGGTATTTATAAATACAATCTCAGTGCTTTGTCCCAACTTCTGACAGCTAATTAAGTCTGAAGGAAGAAAAAAAAACATTCTGGCAGATTTTAACGAAGTAAACGAGAAAAGAGGAAAAAGTTTTTCGCTCGATACCCACTGGCTTCTACTTTAAGTTTGTAACGCGTTGGCGGTAACGAACCACGAAACTTTTACACGCATTCAAGCCACAGCCAGCTAATTTGCTTTTCGGGTTTGCGAGTCCCTTCTCTAACACATTCTCTGGTTTACTCAGTTTTGTGGAGTTGGAATAAAAAAAAAAAATTTGAAACTCTAAATCACATTGGGTAAAAACTAAAGAAACTGGGGGGGTTCGTAAAAGAAGATAGTTCAAAAAGCAACCAATGATCCCGTACTTGTACACTAATAAAGCTGAAAGCCAAGTAAACTGAATCAACGGAATACAAACTAGCTCGTTTCGAGATAGAGCTCAGTTTGTTTCTCTTAAAAAGAATCGATTCTTACATTTCAAAAGTTATCAACTAGAGTAGCGAATAAATAAATAAGAGGGAAATCAGGAAGGGGTGTGTGTGTGGGGTAAAGAGAATTGGACTAGCCGTAAGGTAGCAGCGTGCTTGTTCCTGCCCCGCTAGTTGATTCAAACAAAATATTGTTTCGCAAATTATTGCAATCAGAAGTTTGTTTTTGGGGTGACTTTGTTGCCGAAACCATTGTAGTTGAGTGCACTTGGATGCTGTCTTTCCTTGTTAAGGAAATTTATCCAAGGGGATGGTTTAAGTGATTCACATCGTAAATTGGAGGTTCTCCTTACAATATATTGCATTAAGATACATTTTTTTGTTGTTGTTGCTTATTTATATTTAGAAGAGGATTACATCTAAAGTAATACAATGTTGTTGTTTTTTTTTTAAATTAAAGAAACAACAGTAAAATTTGTTTCTAAGTTTAAAATAAAGTTTAAAACTAGAAAAAAAAGGAAACTAAATATATAATAAACCTATTTTTTTTCTTTGAGTGAAAAAACATAAATTTCCTGAATGATTTTTTAACCAAAAAAAAATTATAATAAAGGCGCACACGCATAAACGCAATTAAAAGAATTTCAAAAATTCCGCTTAATTTGAATAGCGTGCTGCCCATTTGCGGTGATTTTACATGTTTAAATTAGGAAAAACATGTTTTTAAAACTAATCAAAACTAAGAAAAAAAATATTAACTATAATCGAACTACTTCAAAACATTAACCCGAAAGTTCAACTATATTTCTTAAATATTAACTCGAAAGATAAACTAATTCGGTGATGAAAAAATTTCATTTTGTTCATGGTAAACATATTGTAGTAAAGATTTACCATGATCAAGCAATTTCGCTAATGAATCGGCAAAAAGTGCATAACTTATGTTTCTTATTTCAATTACCATTGGCTTTGCAAAAGTAAACAATAAAAATTCAAATACCAAATTTCTATGAGAGTTCCACCATTGCACGTGTACATTTCCATATGAAAAACGGACATGTGTGATAACAAGAGCACGATTCAGGGCTATAATAGTGCACAGCTGACGCCATTCGCATAAGAGCATTTAAAGTGAACGTAAAGCTCTGCTAAAACAGAATACGTCCTGAACTTGACGCGCAGCAGTACCGTTTGTTGGCATAAGGTGTGTGTAATACTGACATTTAAAGTGGAATGCTTGCTATTTATTGGAGCACTATTCAGGTCTTACAAAACCATTAATGAACAAAACCATTAATGAATTGAGAGCATCAATAATATAGAAAGTATCAAATAAAAATTTAAACTTAAGAAACACGATAGATACGTTCTTTATAGAGAATATGAGAAATAATCAATTGCTGCGCATTGTTGGAATCTTGGGCATAAATTCAATTTTTGACAATGTCAAAATTATTTTTGCCTCAGTCACATTAGCTCATCGTGATGCCTTGAAATCTTGCTTTATTCACATAAATACTGATTATCTTGTTCACGATATTAGCTCCATACCTACCTCTCCATATCGCGTGGAAATGCATTTTACCATTATTTGTCCCTTTCGACCACGGTGGTTTTTCTAGTTCTGTTTTCATATTCTTTTTTTTTTCTCGGCTACTTTCGTTTTTCTAGTTTTGTTTCTCACCTTTATTTTCGTATTTTTTGTTAGAAACTTTACTTTTTATATTTCAAATCCCTTTTGTTTCTTCTCAATCACGTCTAGCAAGTCTTGAAAATGGGTGCCTGTTTTTCAGCGCTTGAAACATGTCAACTGATATTTCCGATTTGCATGCTTTTGAAGCGAATGAAGTTTTCAAGCAAGTGTTATAACAAGTATTTACTAATCAAATAAATGTAATTTTACAGTAAACTAGGAGCTTGATAAGTAATAAAGGCTTTATACCGTTACTTCAGCACAAAAAGGAAGTAATATAGGTGATACTATATATTATAGCATGCATCACAGTTCTAAAATATATACTCTCTTTTTAATAATAGTCGAAAAATGTTATGCACAGTAATTTTTTTCATATGTGCAAAGTAGTATTTAAAATAAAATTCAGAAAATTTCTAATCGATTTTCTGAATTCTCGCCGATTTTTAGGAGTGAAGCAGCTTGAATTGAGTTATTTCTTTCCTTCCCATATTTCTGTTTTTTTTTTTTTTTTTTTTTTTTTTCTTTCTTCTTTTNTTTTTTTTTTTTTTTTTTTTTTTTTTTTTTCCTTTTTCTTTCTTCTTTTTCTTGTAAGTAAAAAATAAAAGCACTAGTATGCATAAAAGTGCGTATTCATTGAAGATTAGATTAAAAGATGAACGGTAAAATTGAAAACGATTTTGAACAAATTTAAAATTATTTTACATGGAGTTTTATGCACGTATTAATAATAATAGTTACGCCGCTTTATATTTCCATCCAACTACTTATATTAGTACAATATCTCAACATGGATTTCTTAATACATTTTAATTTATACCTGTTAGAAAACAGGATTTATTTAAGAAATACGTGAAAAATATCAGAGATCGGGGTAATGTATACATGAGAATAAATTCGTTTTCCCAGAACGAAATTTGAAGTGTATACAAAACTACGAATTTGAAGTGTTTGATAGAAATTTTAAAAAATTTACACGCATCTAGAATTTTGTTGAGTTTTTTTTTTCTCAGTGTCATAAGAAATATTTCATACTATTTTTAGCTTCAATCAGATTATTTAATTATAAATTTATATTCATGAGAAAGGATAGCAAATATTATTTCACATTTTTAATAGCGTAGTTATTCTGAAAAGGAAATGACACAAACCTTTGCGTAAAAAAGGTACAATTGCATAAAATATTAAGTATTTAAATGTATTGATGCAATCTAACTAGCATTACCGAATTCGTAATGCGAAATTTTCTATTCAATTTCGCGGTAAGTTGAGAAAAATAATTGTAAGTAGAAACATATAATCGTAAGAAGAAATAATATAGGGTGTTTATAAAGTCCCGGACCCATTCTGATGTTTAATAACTCATAAAATAATAAAGACAGATTTAAATTAATAACATAAATGGTTAGATAGACTCAAAAAGTTTCATGACCCTTGTTAATGAACTTTCACGTGTGCCCCCTTCGTCGCACGGAGAATATCAAGTCGATAGTCAATTTCACGCCAGGTAGCGGCAAGCATGTCGGCATTCACAGAGGCTATTGCGGTTGTAATTCTGGCTTTTAGGTCATTAATGTTCGATACGATCCTCCTGTAAACATTGTCCTTTATAAATCCCCAAAGAAAAAAAACAGCGGCGTTATATCAGGTGATCTGGGTGGCCAAGGAATTGGACCTCCTCGCCCAATTCATCTTCCTGGAAAATGGCCATTCAAGGAACTACGAACGATGATACCCCAATGGGGTGGTGCACCATCTTGTTGCAAAAAGACATGTGGCTAAGCTCTTCTAGTTGTGGAAATACGAAGTTTTCCAACATGTCTAAGTGTAAGACTGATGAGATCGTCTTTTCTGTAAAAAAAAAAGGGGGGGGGGCCCAATGACTCGGTCGTGCATTAGTCCACACCACACATTAACCTTTAGGGAATCCCTTTGTGTCTCACGGTATTCATGGGGGTTTTCAGATCCCCATATGCGCACATTATGGCGATTAACAATGCCAGAAACATGAAAGGATGCTTCGTCGGAAAACATTATGGGCTTCAGAAAACTGCAATAGCCTCTATGGATGCCGACATGCTTGCCGCTACCTGGCGTGAAATTGACTATTGACTTGACATTCTCCGTGCGACGAAGGGGGCACACGTGGAAATTCATTGACAAGGGTCATGAAACTTTTTGAGTCTACCTAACCATTTATGTTATTAATTTTAATCTATTTTTATTATTTTACGAGTTATTAAACATCAAAAAGGGTCTGGGACTTTATAAACACCCTGTATTATTATATGTAGAAACTGATGAATAAATAAATGTATAGTTACAACATAACTCGAATAGCCGCTTTTGCGATCCATAATTGTCTTTTTAAGTTAAATTATGTAATTTAAAGAAAAAACTCCGAAATCATCTTTTTTTCCTAAAAAAATTAATATTTTATGTGCAAAAAGTAAGTAATAGCTTCAGTGAAATATAGTAGCAAGATTTTATCCATTAACAATAGATAAGCATTTTAGACCATTAAAATTTAAAATATGTTTAGAGTACAATAAGCTATAGACTATCAAAGTCGGAGAACTGATATGAGAAAGAAACTTTATTTTTCACACATTTTTATTTATTCAATAGTTTTTATTTATAAATAGGTGTGTGAGATTTTCTTGGCCTATTTTTTAACTATTTTTAATCCCTTTTCGATACATTTGAAGTTTAGTAAATTATTTTATTGTTTTTTATTATTATTATTTTTTTTTGCATTGAGTCTTCAAGATAACTCAGACGGACTTAATGAAATACTTCCAATTAAGACTTATATGAATAATATACGTTTTTGAAATAGATAGAAAAAATGCACAGATTATGTTTTTTTTTTTTTTTTTTAGATATTTAAAAGTTTTAAACGAAAAATATAAAGCAGTTAAGGTTTAAATTTTTATCTCACATTAGTCTCTATTTATCACGTATTTTAAATAAATTTTTGGTTATGAATGAGAGCTGTGCCCAGCTTGAGAAGGTTTAAACTCAGTTCGAAAATTAATATCATAAAGATCCTTGCTCGTTAACAGAATGATTAGCTTTCAGAAAAATAGATGGCGCCACTAAATTTCTGTATCATCTAAGCTCACATTTTTTCCCCTACGTTATTTTAAAGATACTTAAGTGTTAGGTTCATTTCTATTGTCGCAAAACTACTTCAAGATGACGATAGCAAGTTTCTTCAGCCTTTTGACGCAGGTGGGACACCAGCGTCCCTTTTATATATATCTTCTCTGACCTTCTAATTACAAGTAAAAACATATTTTGGCATTTTTTTTGGTTTTAATACATAGTCTAATAGTTACGAAAAAAAATCTGTTAGATTATCGGAATAATATTTGTACTAAAATATTAAATCCAAAAAAAAATTTTTTTTTTTTTTTGCATTCATACTCAAAAAATTTATTAATGATTGATTTTGTAAATTAAAGAAATTTCAATGATAACTTACCGTTTCTTTTAAATCTATATAGCTGTAAGTAAATGTAAATTTGAAAAATTATTGTTTGGGACTTGGAAGTGAGCCGTGTTTGGAAAATTTTGCTTCTAATGCAAAAAAAGATACCAGAATCTCATGCTGTATTAATGCTAAAGATAATATCTTTCACTTACTTTGACCTAAATTAATATATGATAAGGAAAAAGTACAAAAAATATGTTCAATAAAAATTCTGCGTCAAAGGGTTAATAGTTACAGAAAATGGTCATTTTAATGCAGTAAAACAGTAAGAAGAAACATTTTAGCAATTTTTGAAAACTAATTTTGCGAAGTAACAATTGTTTCAAAGAAATATTTTTGAAATAAATACAGGAGAACTTCTGCTGTACAAACCTTACTTCTAACACCTTCTGTACACAATACGCAAAATTCTTGTCGCTGTCAATTTTTACATACAAAAATAATACATTCAATATGGTCACTGGCATTAGTCATTTTTTAACTCTTGAATAATGGAATATAATTATTTTTTAAAATGTCAGAATTGTACTTTTTATTTGCTTGATAATTGATAATAGAAAGGCTAACATATCTCTTTTAATAAACTAGATTCAATCAAATGTTTTCTAGAACACAAAATTAGATTTACTTAACTCTTATAACTCAAATGATAGTTATTAATCATCAGAAACATCTCTCTTTCAATAAACTAGATTCAATCAAATGTTTTCTAGAACACATAATTAGATTTACTTAACTCTTAAAACTCAAATGATAGTTATTAATCGTCAGAAACATCTCTCTTTCAATAAACTAGATTCAATCAAATGTTTTCTAGAACACAAAATTATATTTACTTAAATCTTAAACCTCAAATGATCGTTATTAATCGTCAGAAAATAATGTACATTTTATTGCACAAAATATATTTTAGTGAGGGAGAACTATCAGAATAATATATTGATTCTATGAATAGTTTATAATAGTTATTTTAACACACCATATTTTTTCTTGCTATGCGCCCTTTTAACGCGATTGGTTATTTGAAATAATGCAGCGGAAGTTTTCAAAACTCATCTACTTAAAAGCAGGCTGCAATTTGCAAAGCACAACCGAAAAATGTTTTTACTCTGGTCTTCTTTCGTCTATCTAGCTTATTTCAGATTAATTTTGATATGAATATAGTCTAATGTCTGAAAAACAATACGAATAATAGAAATATTGATTAGTTTCATCATTTTTAATAATTTACATCCGAACTTTTAACCATAAAGCTGATGAAAGATGAAAATAGAACGCATTCCATTGATTAAAATCACCGAATATAGAAAAGAAGGGAGTATTACTCATCTTCGTTTCGAATCAAAAATGTTCCAATTAGTTAAGGAAAAAAATGAAGACAGAATTGAATGTGGTTCTCATCACTTAAGTATTTCATTTTATTATTAAAAGACGCAAATTATGCGTATAGATTTAATATACACATGTATGTGAAAATATTCGAGTTATATTTTCCTATATTCTGAAAATATAGCCTCCTGAGATTTGGTTATTTTATTAATAGAAATTATGTGTATAGTTTTACTATACGTATGTTTGCAATATTGACAAAAATTATAAAATGTAGATTAAAGGAGGATTTATAATCATTGGAATGAAAATAATCGAATTTTGTTTTTCCGTATTTTAATGGTTAAAAGAAGACATAAATCTAAAGTTTTGTGTCTGATTTCGTAATTTAATTAATATTTACCACTAATAACTACCATATTTGAGGTCAAAGCTTTTTAATATTTATATTGGCTCTTAATTCACGAAAAACCCTATCATTAGGACAAAAGTTACACAGGGTAGACCTGAAAACTTTTTTCAGTTAGGAGCCGATAGACTCCTATAACTAATTAGCCAATTTTTTCTCAAATCTATTGAGTTGGCGATAGATATCGATATCTAACAGCCCCTTTTTAAAGACATTTTTTTTTCCTGCTCGGATTAAATTATATTTAAATAAAAATCATATTAAACGTAATCTATGCTAATAAAAAATTAATTCAGCAGTAAAAATAATATAAATATACGACAAAATTTAGTTAAACATGCTGACTTTAAAGAACTTTAAAAATTTTTGAATTTAAAAATGTATTTAAAGTATTTAAAAATGTTTTTTAGAGGCAAAATTCATTTATATGCATCTTTGAAACATGCGAATTGATGCAGAACTCTCCTTCCGTATGAATCTCTGCATCCCAATTTGATGAATTCTGAAGGATCAAAATTTTTAATGAAGATATTGGAAAATTCTGTTTTCTAGAGTCTTTCCGCATTGATGTACTTTTATCATTAAATGAGTTTCAAAAAGAAAAAAAAAAAAAGAAAACGACGGAGAAAAAAAAGTGACCAGTTGGTTATTTAATTTAAGTCGCCACTTTAGTTGACCCGCCACGTAATGAGGGGTTATTTTCAGGTCTAATTCAGGGTATAACTGTTTCTTGGTTCATGATTTTACACAGTTCGTTTACGAAACGATTAAGAACTTGTTGAGGTTCTGCAGGAAAGTATTGCATGCGTGGAATTTACAATAAAATGAGTATTTTCTTTAAAATACTTCAAAACAAACATTTAAAACTTTTGTTTTCTGTATCTTCAAGATCAATAAAATAAGTTTTAATTCTCTATTCTTGAATTGCTGAGACGGCCAGATAGCTGAGCGGTTAGCGTGCATGACTGCGGATTCGAATCCCGTTCAGGGCATAGATGTTTCTCTCTATGTGTTGTCCTCTGTAGTGTGTGATGTGTGAATGTGGCCCAACCTATGAATGGCTATGCAGTGTGGTGTGGGTAGCTTGCTCGCCTCCGTGACTCTGGTGACAAGGTGCTCATCAGACAACACAAAATGAGCAACACTTCCGGCACATTCCATGGCGAAAAACGATAAGTTCAGTGCTTGCCATTGAAAAAAATGTTCTTGAATTGTTGCAAGGTTTACCGATAAAGTTGAAATACTAGAGTCACATGCAAGGAGAATATTTCTTCAAATAGTTTTACACAAATATTTACAGTTAATTTCTTTTAATTATTCATTGTACAAAACTTTCTCTTCATAAGCGCTGTGAATTTTATGACTCTTCAAAGGAAGGAATAATAACGCCTTTTTGGATCCCAAGAGGTTTCTATACACGGAGAGAAATAGTATATTAAAAACTACCTAAAAATGGTAAAATTTACCGTGTTTCTGGCTCTATTGGAACACCGAAAAGTCCGGTAATTTTTATCTAGTAATGATTTTAGTAAAATTGACATTAGAATGTGGTTTTATAATAAGTGATTAAAATTTGGTAAATGAGGTAAAATGTTTATGATGATAGAAGTAATATATGAGTCATGGCATAAAAACCATTTATTCAGTAAAAGTTATTTTTCAGTTTTTTATTTTTTACTGAATCTTTATTAATAGGAACTAAAGTTTTAAAAACTAAAATTTAAGGGAATTCAATTCAATAGGAACTGAAAAATTACCAAATGGGTGGTTTAAATATTGTCTGTTTTAGTTTTATTTATCAGAATTATAGTATTTTTTACCAAACAGATTTTTTACCATTCATTACCAAACAGAAGAGTAATTTTACCAGATTATTTTTGCTGTATAAATATAGAAATTGAAATACTTTTTCTAAACGCTGTATGAGCTAGTAAAATAAAACCGTGCATATATTTTGATTACAGATTTGCATTTTGAAACACAAAACTCAACTTTGCGTCTGTTCTTCATGTTTACTTATGGCGATGAAAAATTTATGCTGTTTGCTGTTATAAAATTAAATAATAATAAAAAACTAACATGAAATGTTTTTTTTAAAATTATATTGTTCTATATGGAGTTAGTTATGAGAAAAAAAGTTCTTTTTAATAATTTTTTAACTTTTTATCCGTGTCAGGCCACTGTGTGGCAAATCAAATTTTTTGTAATTTCTTTTAAATTTCTTAAAAATGTGCGGGATATAAAATCTTATTTATACGTCATGGAAAAATGCTGTATAAACAATCCTGATGCAGCAATATCCAATAACTAAACAATGACTTAATAAGTTTATGGTTAAGACGCTTATTTGGAACGATAGAAAAAAAAAACTAGGAGATACTGAAACCAATTTTCTACGCGTGCACCTACTAAAAATACTAGAAAAACGATACTATTTTAGACCAAAAACATATTTATAGTAGCACTTGAAATTTGTCTTCCAAAATCCAGTCACTTAGGCTCCCGCGAAAGAGGATGTCAACATTTGCATTACTACCTTGAGTTTGACTGCTGAAAATAAAACCGAAGAAATCTCCGTGATACTTTAATTTCATTTGAATATATAAACTAGAACTTTTACGGACAGTTAAGAGTACGCTACATCACATAAGAAACTTTTCATCGCAAGGTTGAACTACATCACTTAAATATTATCGTTCAATTCATTGTCGTAATATAGTGGTTGTTAGTGACAACAAAGCAATTTCTCAATAAGGGCTATTTCTTGTTGCTATTAACTGACTGGTTATTGATAAACTTCAGTTTCCAGGTAAGCAAAGTGACATCAGCTACACTTATACGCATTTATTCTCCCATTCGCCTAAAAAAATGTTAATTGTGCTAGTCTATTATGTAAATAAGTATTCTATACAACATAGAAATAAATTTGAAAACAAGAAAAGTATAGAGAAAGTAAATTAGAATCAAATCGTAATTTATTTTAGGTGTTTAAATGAAGTTTACTTTATCTTATTAACTAAAGCATTTAAGTATTTTTAGAATTAAATTCAAACAAATAATCAAATGAATAAAAAGAATTTTACTAATTCATTCAAAAACAACAGACGAAAACAATTAATTCTACGCCTAACTGGTAGTTGAACTGTTTATCGTGATGGGGCACTGCACCCATTTGGTCGAAAAGTGTTGTTATTTTGCCACGCTTTGGAAGGAGAAAAAAAAAAGCGCTGCCTTTTACATTCTCAAGTATTAAGAATTTTGAAAAATAATTCTCGGTATTTTTGAATTTTGTGTCATTTTCTGTAAAAAAAATTATTTTTGTTTCATTTTCTAAATAGGAAAAATTTTTAATCGATTCCTTTTCGACATCAATTAAAATAATTGAATGTAGAAAAGAAATTAATTTTTTAACGGGATTTTTTACGTTAAGCATTTTTTATGAGTGTGTTTGCAAATATGGTTATAGATAGTTCTTTCACAAAATAATCGAGTAATTTTAATTAATAAGTTAAATTTTTATTCCTAAAGGGGGACTGCTGTATTTAGCACAAAAAAAAAAGCCTACAAATCGTCCAAAACAAAGAAAAAAAGTCTGAAAATCGTCGAAATAAATGTAATATATGGGGCAAACTATTAATGTGAACAAAAAAAACCACCATTCTATACGTCAAAATATTTTAGAAACTATGAACATCGATAAAAGTACATAAAATTATCGTTTGACTTTTCATTAGTTATTTATATTTAGCATTTCTCTAAAAGAAATTTTGTAAGAAACTCAAACGATTTCAAAGCATTCTGCTTACATTTTTCAAAAACTATTTGATCCCTTTTAACTCTAATATGAACTACTTAAATAACCCCCTATATGATGCTTTTTGTCCTTTCTAAAAGAAACTTTCTTTCTTAATATCGATTCAAAAAGCTCAAAAACGAATCGAAAAAAAGTGTCCGATAAGACAAAATTTGCAATAAAAGCTTCATTACCTAATCCACTTCTCTATTTTCGGTTTCCTTCTATTGGCAACACAAATGAACGCAGACGAATTTTTCTAAAAACACACGTGCTTACTTGTTTTTTCCTTCTTTTTGAAATGGAAGTTGCATATTTATTACTCAAGCTTAGGCATTGCCTTCACTTACGCTAATGGAGTACTGCGATAAATTTCTAACTGCCTTTGCATTTCAAGATGAGCGAAAAAGGTAAAGGCAGAAGTCTTCTAAATCATTTACGGATTCATCCTAAATAAAATTTTTTCCTTCCAATTCTTAAAGCTGATGCTCTTATTTATTTATCGTCTGAAGAAAAAAGTTATACAACCTTACCCGCCCTCTATCGGGAAAAAATTTAATTCATCAAAATATATATACTGTTATTTAACGTTCCCGTTTTTACTTAAATGAAAAGTTTCTGTTTATGAGGCTTTCAAGAAAAGTGGAGGCTTCAAAAGCTTTTCGAGCAACTCTCTAACATTTTTTTTTTATTTCTTCTTCTCTTGCTATCTTAACTTTTTTTTTCTTTTCCTCCTGTTATTAAATGCTTTTAAGCTTTTCTGAGAAAAATACGAGTTTTATTCCATAAGGGGTACTTTTGAGAAGCAGTTTTCCATTAAGGACTGAAGTATGATCACTTAGCTTAGAATAGCAGACCAGTGATTGGAAATTCGCCCTTTTTCTTATTTTTCGGACAAGTACTCAAGAATATACACATACGAACATGATAGTAAGTGTGTTGCATTAGTGTCCCAAATGTATTTAGTTTTCACAGGTCGCTGCTGTTAATAATTTATGGCTTACAAAAGAAACGATAATTTTTATTTAATTTCTAAAATGTTTTTCTTCGACTTACGTTAATTTATCTTCTTGGAGCTTTCCTCCTTTAGAATCTGAAAAAGTTTTAGGTTTATTTAAAAACTTTCTTCATTTTTTTTAAAAAATTTCATCCTTATAGAATTTATAAAACATACTTAAGAAATATATTTAGTTCATTTTGTTCATTAAAGAAAAATTTAAAATTGTATTTTTTTAAAACTCTACCGAACCTTTAAGGATTTTGTAATAACGGTCTCTTGACGGTTTTATATTAATGGCACCTTAACGGTTTTCTATTAAAGATTCCTTAAAGGGTTTATATTTACGGCGTTTCTAAAATCTGTTGTTAAAAATTTTTCAAAAATCCATGTTTTAATTTGGAAATTTGTATTTACAAAAATTGGAGACGTTTTCAGGTTCGTTTTCTTTGAATATGATCCAGGAAAACTAAATATGAAAAACAGATGTCTTAAAGTTTGTAACTTTTGCTGTTTTAATAAATGATCAAAAAACTTTTATCTTAATTACGAATTTTAAAAAATTTGTAAAACTAGACTTTTTTCTGAACAATAGTTTTTATTGTTATAAAAGTTCAAAATGCATGTTCTATCGTATCTGGATTATATTAAATGCAAAATAGTATGTATGAAAATCAAGCAGAAAAACAAAAATACATGCTCAGACTTCATTCTTCATATAAATTTTTTTTTAAAAATTGTCATATTTTCCAGACCTTAACCATTTTTTTCTTACTAGGAATAGTTTTAGAGCTGTCATTCGTATAACAAAGACTCTCTGAATTAAAAGTTAATGTAGACATAAAATGCTCCATTTAAAGCATCTTACATAGCATGGCATGCAATTTTGAAGTTTTTACTGTTAAGCCGACATTAAATAATGGTAAATTTACAAATTAATTATGTTTTTCTTTATATAATATTTAATGCTATTTATTAACGATTTGCTGACTTGGTTTGTGTTAAGTTAATTCAAATTGTCTCAACCCTAGATGTCTAAACATTTTTCATAGTCTACCGAATTTTTACAAATTAGGAAACTCCATTTGTTAACTGGAGTTGAACAGCAGCCCTAACTCTCAATGTTCAACCCCGAAGTCTTATAATTTTGAGCACAGCCCATAAGACGAAGGAAGTTCTGCATTAAGCATTGGGACAAACTAGCATTCGTGTAGGACATTTTAATGGGGGGAAAATACATTTGTGTTACATGGAGAGGAAAACCACAAAACCTACCACGGTTAACATGAGGCTAGGGGATTACCTTTGACATTTTCAAAGAATTTCAGGGTGTTATATTTATCATTTGATGTGGAAATGGAAACTTACCTATTTCTATTATGCCAAGTTTTTTTCTGGTTATAATATTAGGAAATATAAATAATCACGCTTTTTTTCAACTTGTAGCCTATGAGTCGAATGCTTAGTTAAAATTGTTGTTGTAGTTCATTTACGTCGCACTAGAGTTGCACAATCGGCTATTAGCGACTGTCTGGGAAACATCCCTGAGGATGATCCAAAGACATGCCATCACAATTTTGATTCTCTGCAGAGGGAATGGCACTCCCTTCTTCGGTAGCTCGACGACCTACAAGCGAAGTCGAACACTTCACGGTAGCACAGTTTAACGAAGACCAATACCGCACACCCTCGGTCCCTACGCAGACTGATCCAAGTGGTCACCCACCCGCACACTGACCGCATCCAGTGATGCTTGACTTCGGTGATCTGTTGGGATGGTGTATTAACGATCAGTCTACTGCGGGACTCTTAGTTAAAGAGTAACACTGATTTAAGAGGACACTAAACGGATGGAGAAATCCCTTACGGTAAATCCTCCATAAATGACTTAAAAGTTAAAGTTTAAAGAAAAGTGAGTTCTGGTAAACTTAGAATAAACCATAAAGTTCCATAGGGTAATTTTTTTTCAAAATATCAAAATACAAACAAAATTTTGGAAAAATTACTTAAAATTGCGTGGGGGAGAAGTAATCCTGCTATAAATTGATATTTTGAAAACTTTTGAAACTTGGTGATTTATTCAAGTTTACCTGAACACATTTTTCTCTAAATTTTTGAGTTTAGACAAAAATTGGTCATGAAGAATTTCTCCTTCAACGAGAGGGGTGGGTTCCAACTCTGTGGGATTTCTGTTCTAGAAATTTCAAAAAACTGATTTTTTTTTAAAATCACATATTTCGAAATCTTATACTGTTGATCTTATACTATATGTGGATGAAACTGTTTTATCTGGAGATCACTTGTTGATGAATGTGGCCATTGGACTGGCCGTTCCTCGTCGTAGAGGGCTCATCGACAGCACTGGAGGCAATCAGGCTTATATGCGAAGACTTCATGCGAAGACAATTTATTGGAAATATATGTTTGCGCGAACAGCCAAAACAATAAAAAGTTGTTAAATTCTCTTATTTGAACGTTTTCTCCAAAATGTATTGAAAAGATATGATTGAAATTTCCAATTATTTGACTACGGTGATCTGCAACGATGATTTCATGGGGACTGACAGTATCATGGATGCATTCGACGTTCGAATTTTGCAAAAAGCGTAGTTTGCATTCCGCGCTTAAAGCACCACTCGTATACCTCCAGTAAAGAAGCTACATCTGCGTCCCGGGAGAGATATCAGTGCAAACCAACTGAATGTACGTTCTCGAGGAAGGTGTGCTGTATGGTTCACTCATCGCCAAATGATGGTAAGTTCCAAGAAACCGAAGGCAAACGTTACGAAAACTTAAAACGCGATTCTCTAAAAATCATGTTTCTTTTTGTCGGGCGTTTGGATTGCAGAAAAACTACTAGATTGATTTAATTATTACTTTGGAAACTTATAAAGAATTAATGCGGCTATGGTTGGAACTAACAAAACTCGAACTTTCACCTTAATTTCCTTCTTTTTTATGTACATTTAAATGTTATGTCAACCAATTGGCTGACATTTAGTAAAAAAATGGCATTTCTTTCTAACCTTTCACACAAAAAATTTCACTACGATGAGCTACCCTCGTTTGTAATCTTTAATTGGTATTGTCCGTTTCAGATTATACAGTATGGAGATTGAACTACCATCACCAGTGTACGCAGTGGGCATTGCCATTTTCGCCATCATTTTTATATGTTAATTTATAATTATTTCAATCTAAAAAGAATTAAAACGCATTAGAAAGTTAGCGAAATAAGAAAATGAAATCATTATATAACTTATTCTTTCATTTCACTGAAAAAATTTTTAAAAAAAATCTGGCTTAAATCGCACTTTTAAACCAGAAAACCTCTTTAAGTTAGCTAGGGTTAAGTACGAGGCATTACGTTTATTATAACGTAACTTATAATAATAATAGTATAAGCACTTTTCCCTTAAAATCTCGAATGGGCTCATTTTAACGAGATTTAATAAACAAAAAGAATAAAAAAACATCTTTATTTTCGTATTGGGTAATTGAAGATTTACTGGAATTAAAAACTTAGTATCATCGTTATTTAAATAGATAATAGCTACATTGTATACTTTGATGTCAAACTCATCTTCATTAAGCAGATTATAATGAGAAAAATCGTAAAAAATTCTATTTAACGAAAAAAGAAAAGCGTATTATGATTTATTAAAGAAAATAGAATACATTTTTCTTAAAAAGAATGCATCAAATTGATGAAAATTCAAAGGAAGGATTTTGATAAATGACATTGCAGGAGAATATCCTATAAACACAGCCCTTCTCATTGATTAAGGATATCGGACTATGACAAAGATATATGAATAGTCAGGCTTAATACACCCAAGTACCAAGATCAAATATTTAGTTATCCAATTTATCGATTAAATAGCATAGATACTTATTTAAGTTTTCTATATTGTTATTCCTGGCATAAAAACATTTATATTCTTTCCAAAAATAAGAAATCATTAATACAGTTTATTTTTAAAAAGGTTATTAATATTGAAAACGTAGAAACTACCGGCAATCGTTCCAAACCTTAATATATTAACTTAGGACATGTTTGAATAAATAAATTAGGTAAAAGCAAAAATAATTTTTACAAAATTTTTGTTGGAAATTTGTTTCTGTTAATGATACAAAATCAATTGCGAGATTTTTGAAAAAAATACTTATATAAATAAAAAAAGTACTTATACAATTTATTTCCGAAAAAAGAAAAATTAAAATTAACTTTTACTTAAACAGACAGTTAAAGTTCGACAGTTAGTGCTATATACATTTTTTTAAATCTTTTTCATTTGTTAAATTTTTTAACCAACTCGTTATATCCTTGTATTATTCAAATGTAGATGATAATTTAAATATTTTGCATTGTATAATTACTTTTCAATAAAGATTTGAATATTAAGGTAACAGTATACTAAATAGTAATCAGTCTATAGGTCAGAAAGCTAAAAATATAAATCAAATATCTCCGCTGAAATTTTATAATTAAAAAGCGGATAGCTTAACTATTATGCTGCAAATCCACGGGAGCTAAAGAGTTTTGCTATTTATGTAAACTAGCATTAAGGGGGCATATTTTACCCATGAGGCAGCCTATTTACCTACAGGCAAATTTTAACCCCATCGAAGGTATTCAACCATGCACTTTACTTAAAGCATAATTTCATTTCAATGCAGATGTATATACCCATCTCTTATTAGAAACATAAATTCTATGCGGACAATTATATTCATTTATGTATGTTCGTAGTTTGGAATAAACAAGTACAAGACGTGATAATTATATAAGAATAGTAATAGTAATTAGTAACACTTAGGCTCTAAATAGATTTTTTTAAATAATTGGTATTTTTCAGAGATAAAGTCTATTTAAAATTGCTTTCTCTCATTTAAAAATTCTTATTTAAAAATTAATTTGTCAATTATTTAGACATCGGAGCTCATAGTGAATAAAAGAGAGAGTCTTTGAGGATTTTAAGAGTGGAAGAAGGTGCTAAGTGCATTTGGCAACTTACAATAGACCAGTAAATTAAATTAAAAAAAACTAAAATAAAAAATGTGCTTCGGCTGCTAATTAAAATAAATAGAGAGCGAACACTATTGCTTGAACAATTTAAGGAGCATTAAGATGCATTAATTTCGCCAGTTTTGTTTTTGAATAAAATACAAATACAAACCATAACTTTATTTCTTATTGTTAAATGTAAACTTATAAGCTAATTTACTCAAATACAATGAAATGTCCCAGTCTTTAAGCATTTTGGGTATGGAAGGGGGTTTTAAGAGCATTTAACAACAGGCAATTGACAACCAACCATGGAAAACTTAAAATTGGAAACAAATTAAGACATTTATTCTGCTGTCGCTATGCCACAAACAGTTTAAATAAGCATCACAACTAAATGGTTTCGCAAATTAAAAGTTTGCACATAAGATGTAAAGAAAGCCATAGTTTTTATTTCATTTTGTTAAGGATATATTTAAAATATAATTCACTAAGATATCACTTAGAAGCTTCGCCCAGTTCTTTAATTATTGTGATCTTAAAGCAATCCATTCTGAACTAAGATCAAAATAATTCAACTAACTTGATGGTTTCAACAGGTTTCCAACTATTGCCTTTCAAATAGAAGGTCTATCAGAAAATTTCCAAAAACAAAATATCCCTTAAAATGATCATTGAAAAAAAAAATCCGTTTTTAGCCATAATTCAACTGGCTTGATGGTTTCAGCAGGTTTGCAACTATTGCCTTTCAAATAGAAGGTCTATCAGAAAATTTCCAAAAACAAAATATCCCTTAAAATGATCCTTGAAAAAAAAATGTTTTTAGCAAGAATTCAACCGGCTTGATGGTTTCAACAGGTTTCCAACTATTCTCTTTCAAATAGAAGGT
Organism: Parasteatoda tepidariorum; assembly: GCF_043381705.1. Classification (NCBI taxonomy): domain Eukaryota; kingdom Metazoa; phylum Arthropoda; class Arachnida; order Araneae; family Theridiidae; genus Parasteatoda; species Parasteatoda tepidariorum. The sequence goes on from NC_092211.1 coordinate 32,048,343, forward strand.
CTATCAGAAAATCTTCAGAAACAAAATATCTCTTAAATTGATCTTTGAAAAAAAAAAGAACAAAATCCGTTTTTAGCCATCTGAAGAGAAAGTGCAAAGCAATTATTATCCTTTGCTTAAGTTTTATAAAATTTATATTACAAATAAAGCAACTGTTATCAATGGGTAGCGGAAATTAATCTGTCCTTTGGAGCCATAATTAAGGTCAACCAATCAAGCTGCCCTTCATTACCTTCTGTAAAAGCCCCTGTTCCTGAAAAAAAGTAAAACGATACCCTTGCACCAGCCATAAATAAAGAGTGAAGAAATGTAAGAATAAATAGAGGGGGTTAAAAGCAAAATAAAGCATAGGGTAGAAGGGTAATAAGAGAAGCTTTCTCGTAATAGGAAAGAGGTCGCTAGTACAGAGTTTGGTGGGGGTGGTGTCAGACAAATAGAGGGGGGGAGGAAAAGATCTCAATTTGGGGAGAGTAAGAGGGTGTTCATTAATCTAATGGTATGTGTTCTTGTGCGTATATGGGTATCTTCTGTTCGATTTCTTACTTTGGTTTCTTACATAGCCAACAGCTTTATTGAAGAGGGAGGGAATCAGATTGATTAAAGAGCCCTTGAAGCAGTTGAAGTTATATGAAATGTTAGTTTCTCGATGGATATTTTGAATGATCCGTACAGCTTGCGAGAGAACACCTTGAATAACTTTTTACCTATTGATAAGATTTTTAAGAACAGGAAATTCCTGCTTCGTAATTTTTAAGGATTGCCTATTTTCGGTAGAGGCTATTATTTAAGTTATGAAATCAGACAATTGTACTCTAAACTTGTATGATTTGTTTTTAATTTTTTTAATGAGTCAAAATTATTGCAATCTGGAAGATATTGGTCCAGTGTGATTTTGTCAGAAAACCTGTCGAAAGTTTAGGTCATCAAATATCAAATGAGCATATGGGTAAAACTGTTCTGCTCTTTGCACAAATCCTGTTTTTTTTTTCTTTTTCTTTTTTTTTTATTAGGTGACAACAGAGTAGTCGAACAGGTCATAAGTACCCTCGTGCGCACTGAAAAAGAAAAAACAACGAATTACTCTAGGAAACCCAAAATTTCGAAAAAAGTAAGCCTTATTTATTTAATTAAATTTTAATGATAATATTAAAGTACAGACTACAGGGTCATTCAATGCTCGAATGTTATAAAAGGTATTAGTCAAGTAGCTATAATAGTCCTATTTTAAATACTTGTGTGCAATCACGTGTTTGCAGATTATTATAAATGGCGTAATACATTGAAAAGTACCGTTAGGAGGAAAATGAGAAATTCCAGTTTCGCTTAATTAAATTTTTATTCGATAAGAATTCCTCATCCGGCCTGAACCGACCACAGTACTGACATAAAATATCCTCAGTGTTAGACGGATCATGGGTTAGAGTCCTTTTGTCGTCTGGCTAACCATGGGTGGTTTTCGTGATTTTCTTTTCCATGTTTCACAAATACTGACTAGTTCCTGAAAAAAGTCCTCCACGGAGACAAATTTCTCCCATTACTTGATCCTGGAGTTTCCTTGTCTTCTGGATTGGGTTCAAAATTACAAGGCTACGAAGTTGAACATTAGCAGTCACAAACTCACCGTAACTCTTCTTTTTGAAATTGTATCTGTTTTCATGGGCTTTGGATAAATTCTGGTACTTTTCATCGTCACAATATGTTTGTTACTTTTTTTCAATTTTTTTTTATGATGCCTCGCCTATTATGTTTGAACTCAAACTCCTAAATTCTATTTTCTGAGTAACTACTTTTGTTAATTTTAAGATTTCACTAAATTTTTTGAGGCCTTCTGGTGTTGCCATGAATCGCCACCAAGCCTACCTTTATGAATCCTCTTCTTTTTACTGAGAGGTCAAGTGCGTGCACTTAGAGTCTACACTACAGTATTCTCCGGATGCCCCCTGACGGGGGCGGGACGGTGTTAAGCTTTTATTTGTAGTCACAAACCCAAACAATTGGGTCGGCTGCTCAACGACAGTTATAAAATTAAAAAAATTTAAGTTTCTATGTTACTGTTACATACGCTGCAGCGTCCTTTTTGCATGAAGTAGGATAGAAGTAAAATCATTGTAGTAGTTATTGTTGATTTAAAAGAAAGATCACGCAAGTGAAAATCTGATCACATGATCAGATTATTCTCACATACAAGAACTCAGTCTTACACGGAGAAAAAAAATTAGTAAAATTACTGTAGAAGGTTTAGAACAGGGCATGAAATTTCTTTTCTAAGGGTACTAGCCGGACTATAACTTTTGCTCGCCACTATTTTAAAGAAAAATTTGAACAATTTTTAAGTTATTTAAACAGATTAAGAGCTTTTTGATGACCAACGGCATAAAATAATGCGGAAACTGAAAAAGTGAAACATACTTATTGAAAAAAATATCTATATTAATAATAAAGCGTCTGAAAATTAAAGTATCAGAAATGCTCCCATGATTTTTAACACTTCGTGTTTGCTTGCATACGAAACAGTCTTTCGGCACTCAAATATCATTTTTCAATTGAAACCCTATCGTCAAACTATGTTTGGGGGCCCATTTTTTTATAACCGTCGTTGAACAGCCGATTGGGTTTACGACTACAAATGTTCACCGCCGTAACCTTGTAATTTTGAACCCAATCCAGAAGACAAGGGAACTCTTGGATCAAGCATTGGGAGAAATTTGTCTTCGTGGAGGACTTTTTGATGGAACTAACCAGCATTTGCGTTACATGGAGAGGAAGATCTCGAGAATTTCCCACGGTTAGCCTGATGGCAAAGGGACTCTAACCCATGATCCGTCTACCACTGAGGATATTCCCCGTCAGCACTGCGGTCAGTGCAAGCCGGATGCGGAATTCGTTTCGACTGGGATTCAAACCCGGTTCACCTTATCGGAAGGCGAACGCTCTATCCTCTGAATCAGCGCGGCTCTGGGGGGCTCATTTGTAGTAAAAATTCTTCTTTTTCTTCATTGGCCTGACAGCCCAGGATGGGCCCTTGCCTTCTGCAGAGTTGAACTCCAGGCTCCTCTCCACTTGGCCAGAGACATCCAATTTGTGACTTTTAGAATATTTAAATCACCTTCGAGGCAGTCGAGCCATCTAAGTCTAGGTCTTCTTCTTTTTCGAGTGCCTAATGGTCTGGCAGAGAAGATCTTTTTTGTAATGCGGTTATTATTTATTCTTGATAGGTGTCCCACCCATTTGATTCTCTGAATTGCCATATATTTGACTACGTCAGGTTCTTTAAGTAGTATGTAAAGTTCGGAGTTAGTTCTTCTTCTCAAGATATTGTTACATTTAAGGCCACTAAATATGCTTCCTAAAATTTTTCTCTCAAACACAGAAATAGTGTGCTTTACTTTTTCTGTCATTGTCCAAGTCTCAGCAGAGTAAGTAAGAATGGGTCTTATCAAACTTTTGTATATCAGAATCTTTGTTTATCTGTTGATGAAGTTAGATTTCAGATACTTTTTAAGACCGAAAAAACATCGATTGGCTGCTGTGACTCTACTACGGATCTCAGGCAGGATGTCGTTAAAGTAAAAATTCTAACCAAATCAATTCTAGCGAATTTCCGAATCCAATGGTTTCGAAGGTTTGTTGAAATTGCGCCCCAATATACATACCGTAAACGCAAAGTCTCATCTCTGGTGAAAGTATAGTAGTTTGTTTTCTCAAACACAATATTTTAAGACACAAAACTTACTCGATAGCCCTAAATATTAGGTCGCCAATAATGAACTGGCGAATTGAAATTTTTCGCCCTCATACAGAAATAAAAGACATCGACTTTGCGTACATGAAATGTGACAATTCGTCTGCTGAGGACCGAAATGACAAGTACGTAAAATTAGTGATTTATTTGGGTGATCATCTATGGTGGAACCACATTGAAAACCTTTAGAAATCCCTTTATGCCTTATTCTGCTTGTTTCATAAGTTAAATCTCTTTTTATATAATCCGACTGAAATATAAAGTATGCTAAAAAATAAGAACCCTGAATAACTTTTGATCTAATGATCAGATATTAACATACAGAGACTTAAATTTAAATTTGTTAATTATTTAGAGCAAACAAGATTTCAAGTTACGAAATCAGACATCAAGACCAACTTTCTCTGGATAAATTACTCCCACTTTTCTGTTCTCGCTTACTTTTTTTTCTTCGATGAATTCGAATTTTCGACTTCAAAATGGGGGGGGGGGGAGAAAATTTAGAAAACTCGCATTTTTAAATTTTAGTTCATACAAACTTCTTTATTTAAAAGAAGAAAAAAAAATAGATATTTTAAAGCGATACAAAAATTTCGGTATTTACGACTTAAAATTGTTTTAACTATTCTTAACTGAAGTAATATTGAGAATTCAATATTTAACAATTGATAAATATAATTTTTACTTGGAATTATCGTTGTATGACGGAAATTTATAATTGCTTGAAAAATCTATATATATAGAATTTCTCTTACACGGCAACAAAAAAAGCTTCATTACAACTCCCCGAATGGCAACGCTAGAAAATCGACCAATGATTGCCGCTAAAAATGTCACATGCCAAATGTAGCTGAGATGGCTCAACATATAGCGCTTTTTAAAACGGAAACTGAAATAACCAGAGAGAGCATAAGCTAGGCAGAAGTCAGTAGTCTTTGTCGATAGATCTCTATTTTAGTATTTTGTCGAAAGCGCTTTTTTTCACGAATTTATATATTACGAATTTATTTGACGATTTTTGATTTATATCACGAATTAATTTGTTTTACTAGAATTTATTTGTTTATGCAGGTTTTTCCATTGCAATTCACTTATTTCAATTTTTAATAGACTTAATTATAGCCAAAATTTTAACCTTTTAAAAGAGATATCAGTTTTAGAAATTTTATCTTAAGATTTTATACTATAGCACATTTCTAATAGGTTTAACGAATTAAATGTCATTTATTTGAATTCAAATTTATTTTAATGACTTAGTATTTACTAAAAAGATGTATTTTAAGAAAAAAAGTTGTTATAGGGATTTGAATGATTGTTTTGAATCCTTAGAATTTTGTGCATTTGCAATGCTCCTAAGCTAGTAGCGAGCGAAGCAAACCATATAAGATTGCGTAGCAATTTTCGGGGGTTGGCGAGCGTTAGCGAGCAGGGGGCCCAGCCCCACTTTTTTATTCAATTCAGTTTAAAAGTTCTTAAGATATAACGAAAAGCACAAAAAGTAAGACTAATATTATTGAGTATAAATTTTCGACCGTTTCTTACTTAAAATATTTAGGACCATATTTTCCACAGTGCATCTCCCCCTGTTTTTTGTAATAAATTAAGTATTATCAAACATAAGAAAAAAAATTACTTTTGTTATTATTTTATGCAGAACAAGTCAATTAATATCTACCAAATATTTCAGATCATTACTTTTTAAATAAGGATATTGATTATTATTGCACGTTTCTGTCCAAGTTGAATCATAATATCGACAAGTTTAAGAAAGATGATAACTTGGTTCAATTCATCACTAAGTATCAAGCTTGAGAGATAACTTAGTTTTATTTAGCACTATGCATCAACCTTCAGGAACTATTTGGTTTAATTTAGCACTATGCATCAAATTTGGCGAAAACTTGGTTCAATTAAGCCCAATGCATTGGAGAATTATTTTGCTCAATTTAGCACAATGCATCAAATTTTCAGAATTATATGGAACAATTCAGCATTATGCATCAAATTTGGGAAATTATTTGGTTCAATTTAGGACTATATATCAAACTTGGGGGACTATTTGGTTTAATTTAGCACTTTGCATTATATTTAGGGGATTATTTGATTCAATTTAGCACTATGCATCAAATTTGGCGATAACTTGGCTCAATTTAGCACAATGCATTAGGTAATTATTTGGTTCAATTTAGCACTATGCATCGAATCCCAGTGATATTGTTTCACGAACTCTAAATTTCTGACAGTGTAACTTGAAAAATCATCTACGCTAAAAAGCAAATTTTCTAATCATCGAAAATTAATTTTCAAATTCGCGTTAATACTTATATCAACTTCTTAATGAATATTGATTGCTGGTGAATAAATTATGATGTGTGTATGAGAGAGGGGAAATGATAAATAATGACTGAGGAAAAATTGATGATGATGCCTATAAATTAGCTTTTAAGTAAATATTTTAATTTAAAGAAAGATTACTCGCTTCGCTTTCACTTGAGATGGAGCTTTCATCTTGTATCTAAAATCCTGCCGCAAATCTTCAGAGAATTTATTTAAACTTAACTACTCATATTTAAATATAGCAATTCAGAAAAGTTCAATTTATGTTGCAAAATCTATGAATAACAGGAATAGTTTACTTGTTTACCTAACTTAATTAATTACATTGAATTACAGATGAAAACGCTACAGTTAATTAAGACAAGAAAAAAAACCTTCGAATTTTTAAATTTATTCTAAAAGGATTATTAAAAAATTGTCTTAGCCGTTAAATCGGCAGGAAAAATTAAAAATATTTTCCGGTGGAACACTTGTCTTAATTAAATATCTTTACCATATACAAGGCATCATACCATATTTTAAACTAATTCAATCAAGATTCCTTTCCCAGAACATAAAAATGACCATTTTACTTACATAAAATGCGTATTTTATTTAAGTAATGCATTGTGATTAAAGTTGAATAGATTTTAGAGGCATTTCGCTTTCATTTGCTTCCATTTGATCATTACTGAGGAAAGGTGAATTTGTGACTGAATCATTGAGCATATTTGATACTATTGGTGATTTTTAAAGTAATATTTGTGAATTCAAAATAGCTTTCCTTGACCGAGTTTTGTCAAAAAGTATGTACAACAATCGAAATTTATCAGTAGTGGAAAGTATTTTTCAAAGAGTAGTCAAATTGAAAATGTGAATTAGTGTTTACGTCGTTGATTTATTTGATAATCTTAAACCATAGTTTTTAAGTCAAAACAGTTCTTTGACTGAGTTTCGTCAAGAAGAGCAAATAATAATTGAAATTTAACAGCTGTCCTTGGAATTAGAGCGATTAAGATTGCATTTTTATACAAAAAAATCCGAAATTAGAATAAAAGTTATACGGCTTTTCCGTGTAATATTTTGTACACTGTACATGCTTTAAAAAGCTATATCTAAATTATTTATTTCTTTAAAAATTCTATTTATGAAATGAATTATCTGTTAGAAAATACAGTGATTTTAAAAAATAAATGCATTGGTTTCATAGATCCCAATTTTATCTACGTAAAAAAATTATATTTAGACCGATTGGAAAATTTTCCGTAATTTTTAAAACAATTCTGCAACATATACGTTACATTACAACATATACAATGTCAAGCTTCAAATTAGGAAATGTTATAATTTTTAAACTCAATACCAGAGAGAAATTTAAATTTTTATGTTTGCTTCGAAATGTATTTCTCCTGAAAAAAGTAATAAAAACTAATAATTTATATTTAAATTAAAAAATTCATAATTCATAAATATTCATCAGTAAAAAAAATATCATATTTAAATGCTAAAAGAAATTTAAAATTCAATTTTCATATCTGTTTAAATACTTATTTCGTGTGACAAAAGAAAATTGAAAAAAATCATAATTTAATTATAATTATTTTCATGAGAGTCTTTTCAAAATTGTTTTTCACGAAATTTCTGCTGGTGAAAGACTTATAAAAAAGAATGAAAGGAAGATAAAAATTTAACACATTGTCAAACGAAACTCAAATTCTAATTCGTCAGTCAAATGAATTGACTATTGTTTAAACAAATGCCTGTTTTCAACGCGTAATGTTCCGTTTTTAATAATTCTCCCTAATTGGCTGATATTTGAACAGCTGATTGTTTTCTCATTTAATTTGAGCTCTTTTAGTATTTTCGTGCAAGCTATTACATTTTAACACGGTGATATTTTGATTTAATGTTTCTGTTTTATGGATATTTGTGTTTTTCCAAGAAATCAGCTACGTGGTTAGTGAATTGAAAGAGTGAGTAATTTATTGAATTAATTAGCTGAAATATTTTTATGATTACATATAATTTTTTTCTCCGGATTCTACTGAAATGACCTATGACAAATGTTACTTTATGTGTGCAGTTTGTTTCGGTCAATAAATTTTTGATGTTGCTAATATCGATATCTTTGTATTAGAGATATTCCGGGTCCTAAACTTTTTCCGAATTAGAGTAACCGGTATTTGATAAAATTTGAATCTTTTACCCGGCTGATTCCGAGAACACCAGCTCAAATTTCATGTGATAATCGACTGGTTTCGGGTACACGGTAAAATTTGGATTTATGCCCCTATCGAAAATTATAAACTTTTTGGAGTCATAATGGCTCAAGAGTTAGAGTGCTATCTTTCCAATGAAGTGACCCTTGAGCCATGATGGCTCAGGGGATAGAGCGTTCTCCTTCCAATGAGGTGAACCGGGGTTCAATCCCGGCGATGGCTGGTCGATACGAATTCCGCATCTGGCCTGCACCGACCACAGTGCTGACGTGAAATATCCTCAGTGGTAAACGGATCATAGGTTAGAGTCCCCTTGCCATCAGGCTAACCGTGGGAGGTTCTCGTGGTCTTCCTCTCCATGTAGCGCAAATGCTAGTTAGTTCCATCAAGAAGTCCTCCACGAAGGCAAATTTCTCCCAATACTTGATCCAGGAATTCCCTTGTCTTCTGGATTGGGTTCAAAATTACAAGGCTACGGAGTTGAACATTAGTAGTCGTAAGCCCAAATATTGGATCCGCTGTTCAACGACGGTTATATATATATATAAAAAAAGTGAAGTGACCCAGGTTTGAATCTCAGTGATGGCTGGTTGATACGATTTCTGCTTTCGGCTCGCAACGACCACAGTGCTGACGTTAAAATGACCACAAAGGTAGGCGGTTCATGAGTTAGAATCCCCTTGTTGTCTAGCAAACCGTGGATTTTCCTCTCCATGTAATGCAAATGCGGTTGGTTCTATCAAAAAGTCCTTCACTAAGGCTAGTTTGTCCCAATTCTTGATCTAAGAGTCTCCTTGTCTTCTGCGTTGGATTCAAAATTATAAGCCTTCGAAGTTGAACATTGATAGTCGTAAACTCAGAAAACCTCTTATAACATAAAATAAATTCATGACACTTAAAAATATTTTATTCGCATCCACAATGCTTATGAAACCCTTAACACTAGAAAGACGGGAAATTAGTACAGGGTAACAAAAAATTATAGGGATCATTTTCGAATGTTTTTATTTCCAAGATTTATTACATAAATTTAGCGATGCTTCTCAATATGTCGACCTCCGGCATAATAGATTTGTCTACAATGCTTCAACCATGAATTTAGAGCCCGCAAAATGATTTCCTGGGGGGTTTTCTTCATCTCTTCTCTAATAGCTCTTTGAAAGCCTCTCAATGTAGAAATTCTTCGCTTATTCAGTTTGTTTTTCAGATGTCCCCATACGAAGTAGTCGCATGGTGCAGCTTCAGGACTGTTTGGAATCCATTGTTCTGGTCTCATGAATTGCACTTGCTGATCTGTAAGGAATTTCTGGGTGACCTTAGATGCATACGGTGGGGCAGAGTCCTGATGGAAGACACAGCATCACCATTAGGGTACAATCTGCAGTAATCATCCTTAAGAAAGCGCTTTAATGTCTTCTGTATGTAATACTCAGAATTTAGTTTGGCCCCAGGTTTCACAAACCGAGGTTTGGTCACACCATGGGCAAATATGCCCATCCAAACCATTACGCCTTTGGAATGAGGCACCGTAGTTGAGGGTGTCAAGTCTCGCCTATTCTGCTCACGGCTAAGATATTGAACTTTAGATTTAGCATTGGTATCAGATAGATAGATCCAAGATTCATCAGTTGTAATGAACTTTCGCCATCTGTCCTTATGGAGAGGCTTGTAGAGGGGCCATGAACGTTGCCTCCTAATCTGCACCGATCTCTCACTTAAATGATGACATTTAGGTTTTTTATGGCATTTTTTCTTCGACTTTTGTTTTAGTTTATAGCTTACAACTTGCTGACTCACGTTAAGAGCCTTAGCCATGCTTGTCTGTATTGGTGGATCCGGTTTTGATGTCATCTTATCAAGCTTCTGCAAATCTTATTTCTTCAATTTGTTTGGCTGTCCACTTCTTTTTGGTTTTGCATTATTTTGCATCGATCCGAGTTCTGAATTCTTGATGCGACTGATATGGCTGAGTGAAATCACAATACCTTTCCTTTTAAAATGGGTTTGTATAATCCTGTGGCTCCATCGAAGTTCTAAAAATACTTGTACTAGACCAATCAGCTTTTTGTCAAATTTCTTCAAAGGCATTTTTATGATTTTATGAAATAGTATTGCAATTGAAAGTCTCATAGCAGAGCTTTAGATCAGTATGCTATACACGTAAAAATGTTTTAAAACTTTAGTGGTAGATGACTACAAAAGTGATCCCTATACTTTTATGTTACCCTGTATATGCCTATATTGCCTAAAAGCAGTCAAAATGACGGGACTGTGCATGCGCAAATAAATTTGTTTAAAATTAATTTTTAACATTTTTTATATTATTTACAGTTATTTAACAAGTTATTAGTAAATATTAACAATAAAAAAAAATTATATGTTGTACAAAAAGTCACAAAATTCTAAGAAATTGTGTCATTATAGACACCATTGTTTTTCTAATTGAAATTAAAAGCAGTCAAAATGACTTCCTTAGGCAATCTAGTGTTAAGAAAGGTAAATAGTTCTAATTATAGTCGCAAAAATGTCGATATTTTTACGTTCTGTTTCCTTTTAAGCTATCGTAACCTATCGTATATCTTTTCTTCGTATTATAAACATAAAAATGTTAATATTTATTGCGTTTCTGTGAGAAGATAGTATGTATCGTAAAAAATTAAAAAAAATATCTTGAATTTAGGCAACTAACAGAACGGACGTCAATTGGAAAGAAAGATGACTCCAGCTGCCAAGAAAGGGTAGTAATTACTTACAGTTTATTATATCTTACATTTTGATACATAAGCAATTACAATTTAGAAAAACATATTTCCATTAAACAGCATTACATCAAGATTACTCTCGGTCTGAGTAATTGCATATTAAATATGTTCTTAGCAGATGGTTTTTTCTTCCGAATCGTCTGACACTTTCCAATCGTCTGGAACGTTACAATTTAATTCAAAGTAACAGATCAAACAATATGCATTGTGAGTCATTAGAACAGTAATTGCTTTTTCTGCATTAGGCTTTGTGAATATCTAATGCAACAAGTGGCAGGTGGAAATCTTTTATTCGTGTTTATGTTAGGTCATTCCTTATAAAAAGGAAATTTTTAAATGAAAAAGAAATTCATAAGCGATATTATTCCTCAATTGATTCACTTGTGTTATTTTATTAATTGTTTCACATACATTATTCTTAATATGATTCAAACGATTATTTACATTTTAAATTTTGTAAGACATAGAGAAAGTAAACTGCTCCATAAAATTGCACTTATACTTAGTATAATTTTTTTAGTTTTATAATTTTACTTATACATGGTAGCACAGAAATATACGAAAATATATGAAAAACTTATGCATCAGAAATTACGAAAAGCTACTTACTCATAAATTAAATTCGCTAAAATTTACAAAGATGGTAGCAGACAAGAAGTAATGGAAGAAATAAGTTTTTAATTTTTGTATATTTATGCTTTTTGATATGCTGAAAACGAATCCATATTTTACGACCATTACGACTTTAAAACTAAAGAACTTTCAGAATCCGTATCTACAATTTGATCGAAGGACAATACATCAAGGAATTAGGAGTATTATAAAAATTATTATAGTTTTAGAATAATGTTTATCTTAATACTTCAACGATAAAATAAAGGTGAATAATCATTAAAGGTTCAAAATTATTTTTTAAAAAAAAATTATAAGATTTATAAATTATAAGATCAAAATATTTTTAACCCTGAGGGGAGTACTCCCTTTTCCAAATAACACTGGTCTTTCAAAACCTGCTCTAAAATATTAACTTTAAGAGTCTATAGAGTTAAGAGATCCATGCATAACAGAGGGACAAAAATTAGTTTCTTTTAAGAGACTAAAGATAAAAAAAATTTAAAGACTTTCTAAAGAGTTAATCGCACTCTCTGCTCTCTAACTCTTAATTCCTAAAAATTATAAGTCACAACTTCTCATATCTATATTGATGCTCTTTCTAATAATCTATTGTTTTAAATATATAAAGCATGATAATTTCAAAATAATAATATAAGATGATATTTTCCTCTAACGCATGCAAACGCGAAAGTAACTGGTAATTGAAAATATATGCGGCAAAAATGATTGCTGAAGTTGAGATTCTCATTTAAAGGAAATATGCTGACATCTATCGACGATAAAATGAACATTTTTCACAGAAATAATAATTATTTAACTTGTAGCATTCATTATTATTTAGTAGTAAGTTAAAAAATGTGTGATAATATTAACGAATCGATACATAACGACTAGATATTAAAGAATTTCAGGGAAATAATTTATAAAATTTTTAAAGCGCTAATTTTTTTTTCTGTTTCAAATAGTTTCAGTTGATTAAAATCTTTGTGAATAGCAATCATTCTATTATATTTTCATATTTTATATATTAGAATGAGTTATATATACCTCAACGTTATTTGATTAAAAGATGATATTATCTAAAAAGAATGTATCGCTTATCATCTTATCATCCTTAGTACCTCTTATAATTTTAAAAGCGAAATTTCACTACCTTTTTTTCCAATAAAACCTAAAATTAAGGAGTATAACTAAAATAATTGTGAAAGATTTAAATTTTTACTCAGATCTTAAATTTTAAGTTCTGAAATTATAAGTATAAATTGAGCATATACGAGGTTCTTCCCTTGATAGCTAAGATTTTCGGTTGTGTCTTTGGATGATTTTTATTCTCAGTGAACATTTAATCCTAAAAATTTTGAAAATTTAAAGCAAATATGTGGCTAGTAATTTTTTATAGGTAGTAAACTTTTGACGGGTACAATTATCAGTTTCATTTATCTGATTTGCGCAATTCTCTGATTAATAATATTGATCTTACTTATTTCATATTTTTATCGTCTGCTCTTCAATTAAAATGGATCTATGTTAACGGGGTGTTAAGGCTAATGGTTTAAAAAGTAAGGCTTCTAATTTGGAATAAAGGACCCTTCTGTATTAACAATCTGGCCGGGATATTTGGGGAATAGTCCGTCCTGTAGCAAAATCATGCAATAATTGACAATTCATGACAATGGATCAGGGGAGAGAGCGTTCGCCTTCCAATGAGGCAAACCGGGTTCGAATTCCAGTCGATACGAATTCCGCATCCGGCTTACACCGACCACAGTGCTGACGTGAAATATCCTTAGTGGCAGACGGATCATGGGTTAGAGTCCCCTTGCCGTCAGGCTAAACGTGGGAGGTTCTCGTGGTCTTCCTCTCCATGTAACGCAAATGCGGGTTAGCTCCATCAAAAAGTCCTCCACGAAGATAAAATTTCTCCCAATACTCGACCCAGGAGTTCCCTTGTCTTCTGGATTGGGTTCAAAATTTCAAGTTGAGCATTAGTAGTCATAAACCCATAAAAATTGGGTCGGCTGTTCAACGACGGTTATAAAATAAAAATAAAATAGTTAGCGAATTGGATCCAAAAGGACATCGACTGAGAGTATCCGTATTTGAATAATCTGCACATTCCAAATTTTAAATATGCTCCGTATTAATAAATTGTAAAACTGTAGGTAATTTGAAATAGTAGATAATTCAAATAATCTGTCTGAAATGTAATTAAAATATACCTAATTATCAGTAAATAATTAATAGTCGTTTTTGATAAATTATAAAACTGTAGGTAATTTGAAGTAGTAGTTAATTCAAATAATCTGTCTGAAATGTAATTAAAATATATCTAATTATCAGTAAATAATTAATAGTCGTTGTTGAATTTTTCTCGCAAAGTAGACACTTCGCGAGAAAAATTCAACAACGACTATTCCACTGAAAAGTGGACAAGAGTGGTAGAATCAGAAATAAAGCAGATTTATCAGCGCCATTTTCTAGGGTTATAAATTAAGTAAAGAAAAATGCTAAGTAGATCACGTGTACTAATTGACCAGCTCGCGTGAGAGCATTTAAAGCGAATGTAAAGTCATGCTAAAATGGATGCATCCTGAATAGAGTAACTCGCATTTGTGCGTATATAAAAAAATCTCCTTATTAGAAGTCCTTTACATGTAATCCATTACAAATATAAAAGTATTGCATACTAATTCGTACAAAGCATGTGATTATTCAAACACTACACTGCGTCTAATAATTTGGTCTAATTATTATAGTATACTAATATAATACCTGATATAATAAATATTCTACATTTATATAATATATCGTCTAATTTATCCAATCGTCGAATTTATATTATATATCGTCTAATTTAACCAATTGATACACGAACGTAAACGAGTGCAAACCGGTTTCAGTCGCGTAAAAACAATAAAGATGTTTAGCATTATGTGATAATTAAGATTTTACATTGCATCTTATAGTGCGTCTAATAATTTGGCCACGGACTGTACATGCTGAAATGTAATTAAAATATACCTAATTATCAGTAAATAATTAAGTTTTCTTTTTGTTTCCTTTTAAAAAAAAGGAAGAGAAGATATTTTTGAAACTAGCGAACCCACATTAAAAGTCCCATTACCGTTTCACGTATGTAAGCTCAACACAAATTTATGTTCCTCAAATTAAATCTTAAGAGTAAAAAAACATGAAAAATAAAGAGGGTGAAATTTTCTACATTCCTTCATTTAAAAGTGCATGCCTCCTTGTTAAAACAAACCCCCTGAAGTATTTTCCTCCTGGCTTCTTCTCATTCAAATAATGGATTCCTTCGGCAAAATAAAATGCGAGCCTAAAAAGGAAAGTAAAATCGACGATGTAGAGTAGATGGGGGTATAGGGCCCGGTTGGGCAAGGTAAACAGTGCCCGGTAAGGTTTACAGACACTTAGTAAAATGAACTTCGTGCCAAATGCAATCATCGTGACTAGAAAGATAAAATGGCTTCTGATGCGATCCAGATGCACGGTGGAAAAAGAAGAATTTTTCTACATTTTACATTGACTTGAAACTGACCAGAGTTGGGCCATTTTCGCAAAAAGGAATTCCATACGCCACTTTTAACATCACTTGACCCTACTTTTACAGGATTATTTCTCCTGTTTGCTTTGCAATATATACATAATATTTTTTATTTGTTGCTTGATGGAATCGCTATCGTTTGAGAAATAGATTTAAGTTCGGTTTATACTGCCATTTGATTAATCAAGAGCTGGAGGAAGTTTTTTTTTTCTTTCCCTTATCAATGTTCCATCCAATAAAATGTATGAAAAAAATTGATATCATTAATCTTTTTGCGAAAATGCAATTCCTATTTTGTATTTTGAGTATTCTGTTTAATATTTCGAATAATGCAGGATTATTTTGAGAAAGAGTGTAAGTTATCGTTATGAAATGCATTCATCTTAGAATTTTTTTTCCACCATGCTAAATTTATTGCTCTAAATACAGCTATGCATTTATATGCTAAAAACATTACTAGTGTCTACTGAAATATTTCAAATTATTTACCACATCTTTGCAATTCAGAAAGATAATAATTTTTATTGAGTAATATTTTATTAAAAAAGTAAGCAAATGATTTATTTTATATTAAATGTATATGAGATATTAAATCCATTAAAAAAACCCGGAAAACGTTTTGTATCCTGGTTGTTCAGTAATAACCACCTTTGATGTATATTTTTAAAATTCTTATGAAAAATTATGTTAAAAAAACTATGTTAGGAATCAAAAATTTATTTGTATGTGCAAATAAACAAAACTGATCGATTATTATTCAGCAATACAAGATAAATAAACTGCCTTACGAGTATTTATATCTTTCTTTTTGCTCTTACTGTTCTGAATAAGTGATTGGTTGAAAATCAGAAAAGTTTTTGTTTTACATTCACTTTAAAAATTATTTAAGACGCACAGATATATAAATTTTTTTATCTTTTTTAGAAAGATTCTAAAAATGTCTACTGGGAATATTTAAAGTCTATTCTACTAACTCGAACAATAATTATATTAAAAGGATATTTTAAAGTGGAATACAAATTAAAATTATTGCATAAACTACAAATCAGAGGATCAAAATAAAAAGAATAGGATACAATTAAATGATCGATTGATAACTTTAACGTCGGATAATGATCATGTCGGAGAGTGTTTTAGAAGTTCGTAATTTTAATATTTGAGCAATTTTAACACTTTTTATTGGAAAGAATTAGATTTTTGAAGAAACACATTATTAGTTGCATTAGATTGCAGTTTCTCCAATTACAACTGGCTGATGCGAATGTCATTTAAAAATTAATAAAAAATAGACTCATTAAGAGATATTAAACAAACTAAAGGCTTGGTTTCTTAGGACAGGACGCCGTCAGCTGGAAATCAGCGCTAACCTCTTATTGGTCCATTTGTGAGTTTGATAGTATACGTCATCCAACGGTCATCTTGAACTACAATTGCCGTACAACTCAACTGCAGTTGGATTACAACGTGACTTTAACCACAGAAGCAATGGCGGACAACATCCAGCAGCACATTGAAATCAGCCAAGATTTTGATTTTGACATTAATCATAGCTTCTTCATTAAACATAGCACTCTTCATTTAGCTCAGCTATAATGTGTTTTTTCTTGGACGAAGTCATTATTTGTTCTCTAAAACACTGGTCAACAAAAACAAAGTCAATACAAATTCAAAATAAATATTTGTTTACGTTATTAACGCATGCGCAATGAGAGATAATGTCTGCGTTGGACCGACTGCTCACGCTGAGCTAACAAAAAAGTATTTTTTTGGCGTCAGCTCTGCGTCAACTTTCCGCTGACGCCTAGATAAGGCGCTTGTCCTAAGAAACCAGACCTTAAGAGATTTGTTCAAATCAGATCAGATTTGTTCAGATTTTTTTTATTCAAATTACAGTAACTCCTGAAATGTTTCTTCAGAAATTCTTAAATTTTTACGATAGTCAGTCAAGTAATTGTTCAAAATGCTTCAAAATTATGCCAACCTGATCTATCATAATTTAATACCCGAAAAATTACACTTCACATGAATGCCCTATAATATATCATTATTATCATTCTAGTCTTTCACTTTCAAACTTTGCTATATTTAACTTACAAATATCCTTATCACATTGATTGGCAATTTACCCTAGTGTTTGGCAAACTGTCCCTCGCGATTTTTGTAATACGAAAGCAGCTTTTGTACGAATAAAGGATGAGTTAGCCGACCACGGCCTAGCAGATCTAGGCACTCGTGAACAAAATATATCAATATAAGAGATAATGAAGTAGGGATGATCAGAGAGCTTGAGGCAACCTTATTTCAATTTGATATAATTTTCAATCAAAACTGAATACTGCATAATCACGATTATTTGAGCTTCCTTCACCCCAATATCTTTCTTTTTGTTGCACCTAGCTTTTAAATTTCCATTTTTTAAAAAGAAATAATTGTAGTGAATAGGTTTCTTTTCTTGTTTATTGACTCGACAGCCCTTTGTGGGCCAATGCCATTTGTAAGCCAAAATTTTGAATATTAAGGAGGATGAGCCCATTTAGTCTATGTGTCAGGCAAATTTGATGCAGTTTACTACAATGTATTTTGTTATAGATATTTTTAACTTTAGTTTAAAAAAAAAAGTATTTTCTTTATAGTAGGGTTTCTTAAGCTTTTGGTGTGGGCACCCCGTAATATTTACACGAGGATTTTGCGAAACGCTATAAGCATTGCGCAAATACGATACACGCGTGAGTGTAAAGCTGTCAGTTTTGTTACTTGAACTGTAATATACTATTGCAGTTTTAGGTCATTAACTTTAATTTTTAATTTTTATATTAATGACGCGGAACAATGTAAAAATTTCAAAAAAGTTATAAACTTAAAATTAAACTACTACAAAAATGAGTTCAATTACTTAGGTAAATTTCTTATTTCTTATCTATTTTCAGCTAAATTGCATAAAAATACTTTGGAATTGTAGAATTATTATAATAAGTTAAAGAAACATCAAAATTGCTAAGATTTTCAGTGTTTCCTGCTGCAGGTAACGTGACCACAATTAGAGTCGTGACCCACAATTTAAGAAAGCCTGCTTTATAGTACGCTAATTATAAAAGAGTATATTTCAATTTTTTATGCGCTTATTCCTTATTTTGACTCAAATATTAGTTTAAATTTTAATACTTTGTAATTAAATAAAATAAGATGTATTTTATGGTACTTTTAGCTTTGCTTTGCAAATTTAGGTTTAACACTACTTAGCATCACCGTGAACTAATTTAATGAGCCCTTTTAAATTATCGTTACTTTATTTACCAACTGAACTCTGCTATTTCGTCAAAATATATAAATTTAAATTGATAACAATGTCGAACTATTACTCCCCTTAAAAGGTATATTATTTTTATTCATGATATATTTTTCCAGTTATGTAAATAACTTTCTCAATATCTCTTCCATACAGCCTTGCAAAACGAAAACTCAACTTAAAATTTAAAACGCTATCTTAAATCCCATTTTGTATTATGGCACAACTGTTAGATGGTAAAAGTTTCGAAAGCTTTCTTCAATCCCTCGGAATCACATTTAGGCTTAAAGATTTGTATACTCTGAAACTGATATAAGTAGATAGCGTGATCCCTTTCGGAGTGGGGGAAATTCAAAATATACATTTCCTATATGCATATTACTCAATCCGATCTTTTAAAACAAAAAAATCACCTGTTCCCGTTCCCACAAAGTATAGCATCTAATGCATTCTTTCAAAAGTTAAAACTTTAGAAGGGAAAGAATGGCAACAAAACAAAAATCGTTTGCACGTTAGAAAGTTCCGAAGAGAAAATCTCTTCCTCATCTCAGAACAACTATTTTATTTCGAATATAAACCTCAAATGTGAGTTCATAAACAGATAAAAATGCTTATTCTTTTATTTTCTCCTCAAGAGCTTAAAATTTTCTCACGAATGCGATTTTCTGTAATTCGAGAGTTCTAAAAGTCACTTGCTTCCAAAAGAGAAACTAAAATTTGCGAGTGGCGTTTTGGTAAGCTTTATAAATGGATTCGAAACAGTGTTCACCAACAAGTCGGTGGTTTACCAAGCAGTTTCTCAAGACTTTATGATCACGGAAGGTGTCTAAGAGAGAGAGGGATAATTTATCGATCATTTTGGAACATTTCGTGAGTGTGTTGCCAAAACGGAAAATCTAACGGTAACAGATATTATATTTAAGCTAAGAATCTTCTGAGAAAATTTGCTCAGAATCTATTTTTGTACAGGTGGCGGAAAAACGCTAAGCTCCTTAAATTTGTTCCAAGAGAGACAGTTAAAAATATAAGGTAAATCTAAGAAAATATTAAATCAAGAGAGAGGGTGCAAAATATGAAAAAAGATCTTAACTTGGATACATTTTTATACATTTTTAATGCTACTTGTAAATTATTTTTTATGTATAAAATTTTTAAATTGTTTAAAACGGTAAGCTTTATTAAACCAATTCTCTGACCTGCCGAGTTATACAAAATATCGGTTATAAGTTTTATTATAATGTCATTATGTGGGAAATGTGTTGAGAATCTTTGACCTGCGATGTCCTTCTGACTTAACTCATCATCATCAAATTTTCAATCACCCAGTTAAAGAATAGCTGTTATTCTTAAAAGCTACAAATACGTCTCACGAAATAGAATACAAACACCGAGAAGATTTGATCAATTCTACAGCTACTTTAATACCTGTTGCACTGGTTCAGAACTCAGTGGAAGCCAATGTCTGTCTAACTAAATATTTCCTTTCGCCAGTTATAAGGAACACTGTAGTTGCGTAGTTTAAATGTACCAAGAAGGGCCGAGAGATAAACATTTTTATGAAATGATTTTACTCGGGTTTGAAACAGAAGTTCCAAAATATCTCTTCTTTTTTAGAAACGCGTTTTTTTTTGTTTGTTTTTGTTTGTTTTTGTTTCCTGTTTAGTAGACAGCTCCAGACTTAGATTTAGACTAAGATTGGGAAGGGGAGAGCTGTTTTGTTTGACAAAGCAGCAGTTTAGTGTGTAACTGTAACAGTAACTGTCCATAAAGTCCACCATTTTTACTATTCTAAGGAGATGAACAGTAGGTTCCCGCCATTCATTGTTGAAAGATTATACTTTTTTAGTTTTGACGAAGATTTGAGCTTGGATTGTGTTTAGAAAAACTTACACTCATCTAAACAAAGTTAGAAAAATGGTATTCAGGGGGTTAAAAATTAATATTTCAATATTCGAAATTTTAATGTTTTGTTTTTGTTTAATTTCTATTCGACCTGGGTGTGTACAGGAATTTGAAGAATTTCATTCATTTAGATTAATTATATTTAACGAATGGAACTGTTGGGAGAAATAACTGAATGTGCATAATTGAGTTATTCTTGTTAAACATGTACAATTTACATAACTAACACAAAAAAATTTTGCTTTAATTTGAAATACCAGTATCCCTTGGCGACCAGCTTGGCCACCTTTCAAAATTATCATGTACAACCTATAAACTGTAATTGTAACCAAACCCAACCAACTAAATGTTATTTACGGCTTTGCCCGCACGGAAGCACTTAGATTTCCATTTTAACTGTTTTTAAGAAACGTGAGATATTCTTAAAGTTCTTGATGTATTGAATTTTAGTAATAATTAAAAATCTGTCCGGCAGTCATCAAATCACGCAAACCACCGTAAGTATGATTTCGGGACATTTTAGCATAGTAGTCAAGTCAGCAGAAAAATTAAAATTAGTTTCATCACTATCGTGAGCCAAGATAGAAAACCCATCCCAATGCTCCATTACTTGCAATACTACTTTTTTCCCGCACTCCTCGAGCTGTATGTTGAGTATTGTGAAATAGATCATTTCTATTGATTAAAAGACAAGCTCCGTCATCGATAATTGGATACCTGCAAGTGACGTCATCGTAGGAAAATCGTGGCAGTTGTCGATTCAGAAGCCAATCAAGTTCGACACACAAGCGGAGCGTCGCTTACAAGTATCCAATGATTTAATCACACTGTTAGGCCTAATCACTTCATTTTTCTTCGAAGTACCCAATTGGTATGATAGTATGCGGCACCATAGCACCGTCTATGCTTAAAATTTCTCCAGCCATCTTAGAAAGGATCAAAAATAAATCTAAATAATTACTTAGTAACTAAATTCTTTATTTCCATAAAAATACAAAATCATTCTAACTTTTCAACACTACTTAAATTATTACTTGGGACAACCTAACAAAATGAATAATAACTATAGTATTGCCAATAGATAAAGAAATATTATATCATAATAATATGCTACAGTATGGTGCTACAAAGTATATATGTCGCTCATGGGCTATAATAGTGGCACAAGTAGTAGTATTATTTTAAAAAAATAATATTTAGCCCTCTTCTAGAAGGTTTTATCAAGAAACATTTTCCTCGTGCATTTAGTTTCTATGAGCTGCTTTAAACTATAAACATCAAATAACGCAGAAACACGATAAACATTCAAAACAGTTGGGGCAAAAAAACAATTAAAAATGTATTTATTTCAATTCCCTCGTATAAGAAGCAGCTAATAAACCAACGACTTAAGCTAAATGAATTTAATAGAAAGTAATGAGATTTTCCGTGTTTTAATTACTTTAATAAAATGGAAAGCGGAATTTAAATTAGAAAGCCAAAGTAGAGGAATTACGAAGATCCCTCTCTCTCAACGCGTTTTCATTGTTTTAATCGCGCATTTAGTTAATTAGGTTCTGTCTTCTAAGATGAAACGCATTCATCACGAGTGTGCATTTTAACTGTTACAAAATTTCAGGCAATTAGCAAATATCTCAAGAATTTCTGAATAAATATATGTGGTTTGACATTTAGGTAACCCCACATCTGCAAAATCTTCTATTAAAGTGTTGACGAATCAATTTTTGAAGTGGTTTACTATTCATAAAGGGATTCCGTTGTTTTCATTAGGAATGATGTGGGCCGGAATAAGTTTTCGAATTTCGTCTCTGTAGAAATTAAATGGTGGACGATTTCAATTACTTTAATTCTTGAGCAAATTACCTCACATTGAACTATAACATTAATAATTTAACCGTAACATTAAAAAGCTTTTTTTTTTGGTTTAAAACAGGTTCTTAATTCGAAATGAAACACGGTACATAAAAACTAATAGTTTTTTTCTTCCTGATTATTTCAATCGTACATTTAGTTAAGTGTAGGTTCAGTATCCTAAGGTGAAACCTATTCATCGAAAGTATGTATTTTAAATGTATCATTTAGAAAATACTTCAAGAATTTCTAAATGTATATGGATGACGTTTTCAATACAAATGAAAACAAAAACAAATCTCTAGTTCCTTTCCTTCATGTCTTCCGGTTAAAAGTTAACTTACTACAGCTAAAAGTTAAGCTACTTACTACAGTTTATTGTGCGAAGAGATATTTAAAAAAAGATATATTTTGTTTTTAATAAAAGAAAGAAATAATGTAATTTCTGAGTTCAAATATGTCGCATTTCATAAAATATTAATGATATTAAGTAATGAAGGTGAGTTTAAAGTAAAAGTTTGTTTAAGTTATTTATGGGTAGGTACTTTATTTATGTTGCACTAGAGCTGCACAGTGCGCTATTGACGACGATCTGGGAAACATATTTAAAGATGATCCGAAGACAAACCATCACAATTTGTTAGGCCACATCCTCAATTCAGGCAAAGATCTAAAGGGAAAGGAAATTTTCTCCAGATCCTTGCTCCAACGGAACTGCTCAGTGACCGACCACAGGACATCCGATTACACAGATTTTACGAGCTCTTACAGCATGTGCTCAGTAGGTCTTATCGGAGTTTAGGATTGAATCCCAGCGGACTGGAATCCGATTCTCTTACCACTGGGCTACCACGGCCCAGCTATTTACAGATAAATTGTTGAAAAAGGTGTCATGGTTTCTATATTTAGAAAGAACTTGCTTTTTTTGGCAGTCCTAATTTGCCTTCTTTTGACTAGTTTATTACAATTTATTCTTGTTGCAAGCAATGCACCGTGCAATCGTGCTAATAATATTATCGATCGACACAGCTTAAGGTCTGGTTTCTCAAGACAAGCACCTTATCTGGGCGTCAGCGGGACGTCAACGTCCTGCTGACGCCAAAAAAATACTTTTTCGCTAGCTCAGCGTGAGCAGTCGGTCCAACGCAGACATTATCTCTCATTGCGCATGCGTTAATAACGTAAACAAATATTTATTTTGAATTTGCATTGATTTTGTTATTGTCGACCAGTGTTTTAGAGAACAAATAATGACTTTGTCCAAGAAAAAACATATTATAGCTGAGCTAAATGAAGAGTGCTATGTTTAATGAAGAAGCTATGTTTTATGTCAAAATCAAAATCTTGGCTAATTTCAATGTGCTGTTGGATGTTGTCCGCCATTGCTTCTGTGGTTAACGTCACGTTGTAATCCAACTGCAGTTGAGTTGGACGGCAATTGTAATTCAAGATGAGCGTTCGATGACGTATACTATTAAACTCACAAATGGACCAATCAGAGGTTAGCGCTTATTTCCAGCTGACGGCGTCCTGTCCTAAGAAACCAGGCCTTAAAGGACATTCATTAATTCATTGCAGGGTCTGCCCGGTGTAAATTTTCCGACCGATTTGGGTTCTCGCTCTAAAAAACAACATGCTTTACCTGAATACCTCTTCCAGCCTTACTCTGGAGATCATAAACCAAATTCCAACACCAGCTATCCAGGTTTGTGCGGATGGCAGCAGAGACGACAATTATACCTCATCCAGTGGTTTTTTCATGAAGTTAATCTCATTCTGTGAAAATTAATCTGAAAAATCAAGATTTTTGCTCTGTCATTCGAGCTGAATTAATTGCAATTAATTGCGGCCTTGATTTCAGAAACCACATCTGCGGATATTTGTATCTTGACAGATAGATGAAAAAAAAGCCACAACAACAACATTTAATTAAACTAATATCACCAGAGTGTTGCCATTTTGGCTTGCATTGAGAAAAAAATGCGTCCGCTTTTTATATGATCTAATGATAGTTTTGAAACTATTTATAAATTTATCTGTGCTATGTAAACAACACGTGAAACTATTTTTAATCATCGTCTATGATATTAAATTTATTGTAAATAGAAAGAAAAATCTCCTATATTGAAGTTTCAGTTGCCTTCCAAAATAATTCCTCGAACACTAGTTTACTTAATTTTCTTTATTTATGGAGGCCTTTTACCTCTTCATGAATCTCTCAAATCATTGAATTCCCAAAATGTAAAGGAACTTTCAAGATGGCTTCTTCACTGGATTCTTTTTATGATTTACCTCAAGTGTCTTTATGTGACGAACGCACTTTTAGGGACGTGGTTGCCATTTTACAATGAGATTATTCTTCTAATATTTCTTTGGCTTATGTCTGAAAAACTAGCCGGAGGTAAATTTTTGTATCAGTTTTATCTAAAACCATTTTTCACCATTCATGAAAAAGCCATTGATGCAAACTTAAAGTCGGTAACGTCAACTATTTTAATTGCATTGGAATGCGCTGTGGAAAATGCATTTGAAATGCTCCGAGAAACCGATTTCATTTTCCATAAACTTTTCAACGTCGCCGCAATTTAAAAAAGTAATAAATCTTATATTTGGGCAAGAAAACAAGAGGAAAGTACGCCAAATTCTAAATCTTATATGGCTTTGATAAGTATCTCAAAACTTATCTTTTACTATTAACAAGTCTTTCGTAACTAAAATATTGAATGTGTTAGATATTTAAGATAATAAAATTCGCCAAGAGAACGTTGCTTTAAATGTATTTATCGGGTAAAAAAAAATTAATGTCTTAGTGTACATATTGTGCTTATTAAATTGTACTTTAAGATAGCATAAATATTAGTGCGAATATCGCCTTATAAAAAAGAATTAGTTCTGAAAAAAGTATTATTCATAGATATGCTTCACAATTTTAAATTTCAATACTAGTATATTTGATAACTATAATAAGAGCACTTCAAAAAAAAAATTAACTGTTTTTTTTTTTTTTTTTCAAAAAAATTCTACTAGTAAAAATACACATCTCTCTCGCTCGGTTTTTTTTTTTCTTTTTCCTTTTTCTTTAAAAAAAATTTCGTGAGAATTTTTTTTGCTATGTTTTCTAGAATACCTCATTTAATTTAAGGCCAAGTTGGCAAGAGCAACTTAAAAATTGCCTTTGCCTAGAAATTATATTTTACATTAGTGTCTACTAATGAAATCATTTGCCAAAAGGTGCTTTAAAAAAATTAGGCACTATTGTTATGGGGGAAAAAATCACTCATTTCTTTGGCTCAAAGGCAGAGTTTTCCTAAGTAATTTTACTCATTAATTAAACTCTTGGTAATGGGATTACATCTCTTATAGAGTGCATCACTCTACAAATTGTTCATCTAATTTTCATAAAACAATTTTATCAGTCTAACTTAAAAACACTAATCACAATCGATTCTCCGTGTTAGGTTAATTTGGCTTCATTGGTTTAAAATTATCTTGGTTCAGCAACAGAATGCTAATGTTGAGCCAATAAATTTTAGTTTAGTAATTTTCATAACATGTGATAACTATGTATTACAGAATGATTTTAACATCTCGATAAATTTAAAAGTCAATCTCCGATTTTGAGATTTTGAGATCTCTGATTTTGTTGAACGACGGGCTCCACACCCCCTCCCCTTCAAAATGCTAATCAATGCTGTATAGTAACTTATGTTCAGTGAATGTTAAGGCACTAGGCTTTCATTGTAAAGAAGAGAAGCCCATACAGCTATTTGATGGATTATGTGAAATGATATTATGCTACGTTCTTTTACCCCCATTTTTTTACCTGCCTGGATATGCAACAAACTGGCGTTCCACATACCTCAAAACTGCACATGCGCTGTCATAGTTCAGTTAAAATTTTAGATTGTCTATTAAGTGTGCACACTTGAACGTAAACTGTTCATCTACTGAACTCAGTGGCGTGCCAGCCGGGGGGGCAGAGGGGGCAGTCGCCCCCTCTGAAATTTTAGTGAGGGGGCAAACAATATATTTCGCCCCTCCTGAAATTTAAACATTCGAGAAAATAAAATCAAGTAAAATTCCGAGTAAAAAATAGTCAAAAAGTAAAATTTTAGAAAAAAGTAACTTTTTAGTTGAACTTTGTAGCTATTTTCCAAGTAAAAAACCTAATTTTCCTCTGAAATTAAAGTAAGAGGTTATAATAAATATGAAGGCAAGAAATAAATTTAGGTAAAATTGGTAATTTTAGGAAAAAACAA
>NC_092211.1:32077911-32126321 GCF_043381705.1 Parasteatoda tepidariorum
TTTTTTTTTCTTTGTATACATTTTAAGCTTTACCTTGGAATTAACCAGAAAAATCAGAAGACTTGTTAAAATTCAAAGTCATTTTAAAATAAGATTTAATTTTAGAAATCAATCTCTTTTACTCCTTCATTTATTTTAATGTTTTTATACCTTGTGCTTATCATTAAAATTATGATAAAGTTAATTTTCCATTTTTTTGTAAACTGAAAATTTATATTCATGATTAAATTCAAATCTATGCTAGAATCAAAATTTAAATAACAAGTTATTTTTAATTCAATATGTTTTTGAGGAGCGAAAAACCATTCTATGTCATTATGATTAAAATGTATCGACAAAATGTATTGCTCAGCATTAACAAGTTTAAAGGAGTAAAATTACAAAATTCATTAATTAAATTTTTTACATTTTAATACACTTTTTTTCTTTTTAATTAGTTTCGGATTGATAAATCATTTTTTGTTAACTAAATTGGTGTGGATGTAATAGTTAAATCATCGTCGTCATAAACAACGGAAATAGTTTAGATAATTACAATTAGACAAATTACAATATTAAAATAATACAACTAACTTTAAAATATTAAATCAAGCAAAGCTTATGACTTTGCATTGGCTCGCCCCCCCAGTCAAAAAAAAGTTGGCACGCCACTGACTGAACTCTATTTATGTCAATAAAATTTAATTTGCGAGAGCTCATATGCATATATTAGATCATCTCAATGAGAAGTGAACTAGGTAATGTCTCAATGAGGCGAACCGGGTTTGAATTCCGGCGAAGGCGGGTCGATTCAAATTCTGCTTCTAGTTCACACTAATTACAGTGCTCACGTTAAACATTCCTATTGGTGGACGGGGATCACCGTTGCCGTCGAGACAACCATGGAAAGTTTTCATTGTTTTTTCTCTCCATATAATACAAATGAGAGTTAGTCTACAAAGAAAAACTCTTAACAACTCTGGTGTAAGCAAAAATCTCCACGAAAGTTAGATTCAAAACATTTTTCTGGGCCGTGGTAGCCCAGTGGTCAGAGAATCAGACTCCGCTCCGGAGGGACCGGGGTTCGATCCTCAACTCCACTAAGATACGTGTTCGCAAAATCCGTGGAATCAAAAGTCATGTGTTCGGTCGCTGAGCAATAGCATGGGTAGAGAGACATGGAGAAAATTTCCTTCCTCAACAGATCTATGTCTAAATTGAGAAAGTGGCCTCACGAATGAGATCACCTCTGTAGAGGATCGAAATTGTGAAAGCATGTCTTCGGATCATGCTCAGGGATGTTTCCTAGTCCGCCGCCAATAACCCGTTGTGAAGCGTTAGTGTTTGACGTAAATAAAAGTACCAAAAAATTCTCTACGAAGGTTAACTTACTCAGTTTTAAATCCAGCGTCTTCTAAGTTGAGTTCAAGATTACAAGGTTGTGAAGAGGAACATTTATAGCCATAAAACCAGAAAATTAGCGAGTGTTCAACGGTGGTTCAAAATGCTTGTCTCTTTGAATGGTTTATCTTAGATATAAAAATGCACACTTTTCTTATTTTTTTAAAGCTTTTAATCTTTCCGAACGAATGTTAACTAACAAAATAATTTGTTCCTAACATATGATATGTAACTGGCGTTATTATAAATAATTATAAAATAAAAATTTTAGCAGTTTGATATCGGTTCGGGAAACATCCCTGAAGATAATCCGAAGACATGCCATCGCAATTTATATGAGGCAATTTCCTCAAATTTGACATCGATCTGAAGGGGACAGAAATTTTCCCCAGAGCCCTGTACCCACGGTACTGCTCAGTGACCGACCACAGAACTTTTGATTCCACAGATTTTACGAGCAAGTACATTGTCTGTACGCGGAGGGTCTTAGCCGAGTCGAGGATGTAAAGGGAGCTAAGGGGAACATTCTTTGCATATGCACATGCAATCGCTTGTAAATGCGAGTCACCCGTGCACAAGAAATTCATCTTACATATAGTTTTTACAAAATGGAAAAATAACATGTTGTCCATTCTTAATGAGACCGTTCTCACTCTCATTGCCTGCGAGAAAATATATTTCATCAATTAGGAGATGTGGCGTATGAAAATTCTCGTTTGCATGAGCTCATATCTGCAAAATTTCGCAAGTAAGGAGAATGGCTCAAAATTTTTGCGGTATCTCCTTTTATTTTAAAAGTACTATTGGTGATCGAAATAGGCTACTGGTGGCTCATTATCTATTGCAGTATTTCACATACCTTCACCATTAGCGTATGAACAGTCCTAGGAGAAAGAAGCACGTTAGTTTCCATCTTGATTTTTAAACAGATTAAAAACTTTTATGTTAAGAAACTATATGGAACTCAAAACTGCATTAAATATCATTTTTAAAAAACACGTCGTAAAAATTTTAGGAAATATTTGTGACAATTAAGTGCGAAAAATGTTATGAAAGGGAAAAATATTGTAATACATTCCAGAAAAATGAAGGGGGCCTCACTGGCCGAGCGGTATCACCATGGCGGTAGCAGACTCAAATCCCGCTGTTACCCTGGGTGCATCTTTGTGTGTGTATATATAAATATATATATATATATCATGCCTGTGTTCTTTGGTTCATGCCTATTCCAATCACAGTCGTTGAGGGTAAATAAGAATATGCTTGGTGAAATTTTTTTTCCTCTCTAAACACGCTTCAATCAGGTTTTCCGTTTTCTTCGACGGTGGTTAGAAGTGCCTAAGCCACATACAGTGAAAATGGTTCTAATGCGAACTAAATGCTTCCCTGTGTTTATATCAACTTTGCGAAAACATAAATTGTTGAAAAACAGCAACAAAAAGCTCTACTTTCAAGCACTATTCATCCCGCTTTATAAATGAACTTAAATTCATATAGAAAAACCTTACATGCAGGATGGTCCCTGTGCATTTGGCCTATTCTCATTTACTATGGTTTTTTTCCACATGCAAACGAGATTGGCATGTTTTTAAAAGTAGATATTTACCACTCATCTGATTTTCACTTCCAAGTGGAAACTTTGTGCATTCAGTGAGAAATATCCTTCAAACCAGCTATGAGCAGTAAGTGATAATATAATAAAGCTACAAGCGCACTTTTAGTTAATCGTGATGTTTTGCAAATCAATCAATCAATTTAAATCTAGTTGTTTTGATCTGTCAATTATTTTCGATTTTTTCCCTTTCCGGTGCTAAATTTATTTCTAATTATGTTTCTAAGTGTACATTTAACATCTTATTCTTTTTGATTAAGTATCTATTCAATGTTTTTAATCTAAAATAACAGTTTTATGCTTTACTGTGCAATGCGCGTTTCTTATAATAATGTCAAAATTTGTTGGGAAAACATTCGAATCACTGAATTCTATTTTTAATAATTCTGGTTTGTTTCAAAGCGGTCAAAGTAAACCTTCCTCAAAGTATCAGCTACCATGGCTTGCAGATTCCAAATCTGTTATCAGAAAGCTGAAAACACTAGAATCAGAGCAGGTAATTTTATCAGTTATTTAGCATTGCTATATTTCTGTTTCTTTGCTGTTTGTGCATTAGTGTGTAGATTATTACGATATCCAATTCAAATTGTTATATGTTTCAAATTATTGTTTTTTAGTTTATATATTTTCAGAACATTTATTTTTGATCTTTGTGAAATTTTTAGTCATTTGTTGTTCTGCTACTTGTACCTACAAGTATTTTTAAAGAAAAAAACAATGAACCTAGTTATCTATCCTCTTCACGCCAGCTAACACATAATGCCTCAAGTTTCTTTTTCCAGTTACCCATGTCCTGAGCCAGTCGTCTGAACAATGAACAAGCAAGGAAAGTTTTGGGCTGAATCTCTTATAACACAATCTTTTTCCTTCCTTCCTTCCTTTTTTGAAATGTTACACTTCATACAACATTGTATATATGGTAAAGTAGCTGAAGATAAATGGTAGAAAGAAAGGGGATCACTTAATGTTCTGTTCTACGAAAGAAATTAAATCCATAAATCTTTATCTCAGTGTTTTTAGAGTTTCTTTCTTTTTTATGGTAATAGGATACAACTTAGTAATAAAAACATTAACTTCGGTTGGGAGTCAATGATATTGAATGATTGTCCTCAATGTATGCTATATTTTTTCCTTTATTTTTCTCTATCTCATTTATTTAATTGCTGCTTTTTAACTGACGGTTGAAATACTGCTGGTAGGCTTAGGGTGTTTAGTGGATCACCTGAAAATAAGTTTTGATTCATCTTTTAAAAATTTTTCTTTTCAAAAATAATTAGTATAGTATTATTACTGAATATTTTTTTTCTTAAATGTATAATACAAGAGGGGATACATTTTTAAAAATTCATTTTACAAGTAAAGACCTATTGTTATTTATACTTCATTTTCAATTGGAAAAGATAGTCTTTCGTACTTAGAAGTGTTTGCAAGATCAATATAGACAGGGGTCTGTTTAGAAGAAATTTGGGTCCGTTAACGAAGCCTTCACAAAATATCTTTTCATAAAAACGGACCCTTCACAAAATATCTTTTCATAAAAACGGACCCTTCACAAAATAATTTATCTTTTAATTGGACCCTTCACAAATTTGTTTATCTTCATTATTGTTTCTTTAATCGAATCAACCCTTCCTGGGGGGGGGGGAAGACAGATGTAAACGAGCTAAGTTTTGTCTTCAGCAGACGCTTATTCCTTTATTCGTCCAAAATTAATATTCTGCATTCAGCAGTATAGGCTAAATACCAAAAATTTGTATGTTGCATCTTTAATTTAGTAGCAGCAATTGCTGTTTATTTTTGAAAATTTAATTTTTTTAAATTATAATTTTACAGTGTTGAGCATAATCTTGTCTCTATTTACAATTTAAAGACTCGTTGAAAAAGTTTTTTTGCAATAACAGGACCCTATTTGCACAAATTCACAAAAGCAGGACCCTGGTTGAAAGAATGTGACTTAACGTTTATTTTATATTCACAAATTACGAGTAATTTTTTCACAATTTTATAAAAACAGGAACTTTCACAAAATGTCTGGACAGACCCCTGATAGATATAAAAGCTAGTTGAAAATATGTGATATATTTTTTACCTAAGTAGAATGTAAATGAATTAATACTAATTAAAACAAATGTTAATTCTAATAGCTTTAATTCTATGTGTCGCTAATAATGAAATATATCTAGCCATTTATTAGTATTTTTTTCTTCATGTATAGCTTAGTGTATTTTAAATTTTTTCTCTATAAATTTCATACGAATAATAGACAAGTGTACATTTTATCTATGATTTATACTTGTGGCTTGTGCGCTGTATTTTTTCTTTCTTTTTTTTTAGTTTTCTGATTACTTACTTTGATTATAGACTTAACTGTATTTATTAACAAAAAATAGTTATAAAAATTTATAAATATCTTTGTTCCTTCTGAAAAAATAGTTGTAATTTTTTTTAAAAGTTTTTGCTTATGAAAATGATTTAGGTTGAGTGTAATAAGGTATGTGTGAAAAGTTGTGGCGTGTAGGTTTGTTTAACTCAATGATTGTCACCCTCTGACCTTCAAGGTCAGGGATTGTTCACTTACATGAGAGTTGAGTCAGAGTCCTGAAGATATAAAACTTTTTTTGTACCACTTTTTAAACGTTTTATTTTGTGTTAATTAATGTATTTTTATACTTTCAGGAAAAAGAAGAAGTAATAAAATCTTATTTATCAGAAGCTGAGAAGAGACTAGCTGAGCCTGATATAGCTGCTGTTTGTATCGATTTAATATTAATTAGAAGTTAAAAGTGATGTTTTGTAAAATTATTTTATACGAGCTTCATTGTGAATTTAAACTAATATTGCATATGATTATAATCACTAATATTGCATATACTTCACATGGCATGCATTTTTACTATTACATATAGGGATAAGTTTACTATGACATATATAGTGAATGTCTTTATATAACATGCTTGACAGCAAAATTCATGAGTGTGATTTTTATTTCCAGTACTTTTCTATCCAGACTTCATAGGAACTGTTGTCAAAACATGTTAAACTCTTTTTTCTTTATTTATTTTTTTATAATTTTTTTTAACTTTAAAGAGATCACTCTTCCAGTTTTACAGGCAGTATTAATATATTTATGTGATTTTATTTCTGCATCCTTTAAGAAACGATAAATCCGTATTTTTGTGTTGCTTTTTTAATATAATTTTTAATTTTCACAAATTATTTCTAAATTTTCACAAAATAGGTACCTTCCAGAAAAACCTAGAAAGACCCCTGGATAAGTGAACATGTTTTTTTTTTAAATAGATATTGAATCAAATAATACTGTTTTATTTTTAATCATAATTGTGTCTTGTTGCTTGACATTGTTATCTCTGTACAATAAAATGATTTATTCCTTTGTTGCTGCAAAAAGAAGTTTTGTATTTATAAATTTGATAAAGATATGCCATTAAAAAAATTCCTAACTAAGGATAGTGTTTTAACAAACTATAGTGTCAGGTGGGTAAAGTGGGAATAAAATCAAGCTTTTTTTTTTTAAAAAAAAAAGGTTTCAAAACCAAACCATTAAGTTTATTTTATTGAAGATTTTGATTTATTTTATAAACATTGGATTCATATCGATTAAATATGAAGCATAACTTATCTCTTTTATTTGATTGTTTTCTTACATTAATGCATTCAAAGGAACATGCTTTGGTATACCCTCCCTCTTTTATACCCCAGAGTGGGGTAAAGCGGGTATAGTTCTAAAATGAGGATATATTTCACTAAAAAGCATATCTAAATATTGTTTTACCGATAAAAATGCTCTTAATTAAATGTATCATGATTATATTTAAACAAATAAATGCAGAAAAATTAAGTTTTTTTAGTATCATTAAATTAAAGAGTTAATGTTCATGATTGTAAAAATTGGGTTTCACATCCGATGCAATATATATATATATATTTTACATTATTTAAGAGCATTTTATATTATTTAAAAGCAAGAAAACTGTAGTAGTTTATTTGAATTATAAATGAGAATGTAAAAAGTAATATTTATAGTGGCAATTTAAAGTTTTTACTGTTCAGAGCAGACACCTATTTTTGTTAAATTTAGTTATTTTAAGTAAATAATTTTG
The DNA here is from genome assembly GCF_043381705.1 of Parasteatoda tepidariorum. Taxonomy (NCBI): domain Eukaryota; kingdom Metazoa; phylum Arthropoda; class Arachnida; order Araneae; family Theridiidae; genus Parasteatoda; species Parasteatoda tepidariorum. The sequence goes on from NC_092211.1 coordinate 32,085,025, forward strand.
TTTTTTTTATGAATAAACTGCCATACTTGTGTGAAAACTCATCTATATTTTTAAAGATGTTCGCTAAGTTGTACCATTATGCTGTTTCGGTAATTTTTTTTAATGTATACTATGTCTATTATAATGTTATTCCCCCCTATCATATTTTTCTTTAAAATTTAAAGTTTGAAAGAAATGTTGTTTTCAGTGTTAAAATTACTATCTAGGACTGTAATCAAACAAGTAAATTATTTTTTTAGCTATTTTATTATAAAATATAGAGTATTAGATACTTTCTATAGCTAACACAGAAGTAAAAAAAAAATTTCCCTATGATACAACACTCAGCTAAGCCTAACCATATGCCCTCTTTACCCTACCAGAAAAAAATTCATACTGAAAAGAATTTTGAAATTTATTCTTAAATTTCTATGTAGATCTGTTCTTTAGATATCCCTCTAACAGGTTGAACTAAAATTAATAGTTTTTGCCAGTTCTTAATCATATTAGAAGAAAGTTAATCAATGGCAAGACTTAACATACTGTACAAGTTGATTATAAACAGATAGTTTGTAAGCATTAAATTTTTCACCAGTTTTTAAAACTGAAATAAAAATGTTTGCCACAGTCCCAGTAAATGTCTCTAAAATGCTAAACGAATTATCTCAATTTAAAATGAAAAAATAGATGTTTTTTTTTTAACATATACCTACTTTCTCCCATGTACCCATTTTATCCCACCTGACCCTATTTTACTTGTATAATTAGTTGTCATGTTGAATTTAGTTCACTTAAGGACTAGTAATTATTTAAGATTGCTTATTTTAACAACAATATATTTAAGTGTAAATTTTATTGCTGTTTGGAATGTTCTTGAAATAATAAATTTTTTTATCATCGTTTTTTTAGCTAGTTATTAAATCCTATGGGTTGAACAAAAGTAAAATTTCTACAAAAAACAATTGTTTTAGAAGATTGTCAAATAAAAGTAAAGTTTTAAAAATGCTAGAATTTTCTTTTTGAAACATATTACTAATTTGTAGAGTTTTTTTTATGTCTTTACTAATAACATATGTTAAAACAAAATTAGGTCATATTAAGGAATTTACTTTTATGAAATATCCAATTTTACATTTTTTTTCATTTTATAGGAAGAAATAGAAGATATTATAAATATGTGCATGATTTGTGAAACTATGGGTTTTCCTACTCCCTTTATTTATATTCATTGCTTAAAGCTTGCCCAAAAAGGGAATTTACAGCAAAAACGCACAGGTACTATTTATATTATTATTAATTTTTTTTGCTGTATATTGTAATGTATTTTTATTATTTAAATTTTTACAAGCACATGATGTGTAGGCACCATATAGCTTAATATATATTTGTCAGATTTCCACCTATTAATTAAAATTTTGTACTAATTCTAAAAGTGCTTATTTAAATAGTACTGGGATTAATTTAAGTCAAGAATCAGACACAAAAACATACCTTCACTGAATAGAGATTTCTTGTTTTAAATATATTCTGTTGTTTAAATTATTCACTTGACTAATGAAATATTTAAACATGGTTTAAAATTTTTAATTTTAAACCACTTAATTAACTTCTAACTCTCTACATTCAAAACAACTTTCTTTCGTGAAAGGTATCGCAACTAAATAACAAAAAATTTGAACCATTTAAAAGTAAAATGGTAAATTTATTATTTCATAATAATATATATTAATCGTAATAAAATGATTTATTTCACATTAATTTATTATAAATTTTTAGTTTAATTATAAATAATTCAATTATTAATAATTGTGTATACAGAAAGTTTTTGATTTTGTGGGATGGTGGTGATCTTGGTAGAGGTAGCAGCAATTATGGGAGATAGCAGTAATTTGCAAAATATTGTCCCAATAGATTAATCAAAAGAGGTATTGGAAACTTGAATCTGTGAGCAAATGAGTTTTATAATTGTATGGTATATAATAGTGTAGAACTATACACTTTTTTTGTGGTTCATGAAATACGCAAAAAGTAAAATTTGTACACTGAGAGATTCCAACTTAAGAGCACTCTTCTGTTTGAACTATTGTAATAATATTTTTCAGATTGTTGTTAATCTTATACTTTGAGGACCAAATATCTAAAAAAAAAAAAAAAAAAAGGTTTATTTAGAAAAAGTATGTTTTGTATCCGATTTTGTTGTTTAAAACATCAATGGCATTAATTAATTTGCAAATTTTATATTTTTTCACCAAACCATTAAAATGGAATCTTATATTTTGTGGGCCAAAAATCTAAATTTAAAAAAGCATTGGTTTATTCAGAAAAATATGTTTTGTGTCCGAGTTTACTATCTAAAATATCAATGGCTTTAATTAGCTTGCAATTTCATATTTTTTCACCAAACCATTAAAATTGGATGTTAGTATGCAAAAGTCTGATCATTATATCAAAATTTTCTTAGGGTAGGATTTTTTTTTTTGTCTATCTCTTTTCACTTTTTAGTAATTTCAGAAAAGTTTTTTAATGTTATACAATTCCTTTAAAAATCATTTTTTAAAAATTTTAATATAAATATACCTGTTTTCTTAGCATAAAAACTATCATGACAACATAACTTAAAAAATTATCTATACATTAAAAAAAATTCTTATTTTGCATTCTTATATTGCTAATTTTTGATGGATTACATAAATATATTTTTACGTATGATGTTATATTTTAGGGTATACAGCTGTTGCATATCTTCTAAATCCAAAGCACGAGTTAGTGGTCTTATTGATAAACACAATTCAAAAAGTAAATATGCATTGTTTATATCAATGAATTTAGCATTTTTATTCGTGCTCTGAACACTACCAGTTTTTATTCCAAATTGATAATAAATATTTTCAAATCTAATTAATTGAAAAGTGATAAATAATGAAACGTATAAAATAATATATTTTTCATTGCGATAAAAAATAAAATAGTTATAATAAATAATTTTGATTTATAGACTTAATAAATCAGACAACATTTTTTTAAAGTTTATAAATTTTCAATTAAAATTGTAAACACAATCAGCACATAAATGAATATTAAGTGCTGACTTTTTGTTTATTTTATTCATTTTTTATGATTAAGTAATTTTTATGTTAGTTATTAATTAGAGAGCATAACTTTTCCAAAAAGGGAAATTTTCTTTTTTTTAAAACTTCTAGTTTGATAAATGATATCTTAAATTTTTTCTTCCGAAGTAACTTTTGGAGGAGGTACCATGATTATTGCATTTATGGCAGCACATTGAGAATCTTTGTACATGTTTAGCTATTATCAATTAATATATCAGAAAGTGTTATTTAAATGTACAGAGTGTATTTTGGAGATTATAGATCATCAAAATTCATTACAATGTAACATGAGATCTTTTTTAAATATCTATTTTTGGATTTTTTCTAAGCTTTAAATATTATTATTATTATTTTTGCAAAGTTGGAAGAAAAAAAGCTTTAATGTTAGTAAGAAAAAAAAAATCCTTTAATACATTATACTAGGTAGGGCTAATAATTTTCAAGATTAGTGTAGTAACTTCTGCAAATCCTATATAGAATGCATACCCATTGTGTATTGGTGTAACTGTTATAATAAATTTTTAGTGTTTGACTGGTAAAATTTTTAGAAGCTTTTAATGTTTTTGTTTGAAGTGTTCTTTAATTTTGACTTAAAGTTGGCTTTAGCAATATTTAACCATAAACCATATTTGTTTTGCAAATTCTTTTGTTCTTGAAGTTTTGAAGAGGAAATGCTCTTAGAACTAAACTTTTGCTGACTTTTTATTTCTAAAAATGACAATTTTGCTTAAAAAAAATTATGGGTGGAGACTAAGAAACTGCATTCTGAAAAGTGCTCCTGTAATTCAGATAATTAACTTACATCTCCCATAACCAGAGATGGAGGTTACTTTTAAACATATTAAATGGGTATGTTACTCAAATATTTTTAGAAGTTATTAGATTAGACCTGGAAGTTAATAGCCGAACTTTGAATAAATCTTTAATTTGGTAAAAACAAAATTAAAATATGATTAACAAATATTGAGACCTAAATAAGACTAGATTAAATTAGTTTGTACAGATACTTTTTTTATTTCTCTGGCAAAGCATTTTAATAATTTTCCATTTAATTAGTGTTTCCTTGTTGCTTTTTTATTTCTTCATTTTATTGTTGTTATTTGTAAAAACTTTTATAGGTTACTGTTTTTATTGTTATCATACATTAGAACTGTTTCTTATTTTCATTTTAAAAGAATTTTATTTTAACAGAAATGCTTTTCGTTTCAAAATCTTTTGGTGTCATTATGTTTAGTGTCACATTCATATTTATTTTACTCCTTTTAGGACTTGCTGAGCTCTAACTATTTGGAAGTTCTGCTTGCATTAACTGCAGTGTGTAACCTCATTAATGTAGAAACAGTTCATGATGTTCTTCACCTTGTAGAAGACAAATTAAATCACCCAAAGTAATTATTTCCTTCATAAATTATTTTTAAAGAACCATCAGTGTTGTTTTTAATTCATCACAACTGATTGTTCTAAAATATTTTTTGCAGATCATCTGTTAGAAAATCTGCTATTTTAACACTAGGTCATTGTCTTCAATTAATAGATAGTGCAAGTGCATATCAAATGTCTTTTTCTAAATTTGAGAAGGCTTTAACGGACTCTGATTTAGAAGTTGTTTCTGCTGCTATTTGTGTTCTCTATAAAATTGTACAGGTAAATGTGTAAAAAAATGTTCATAATTGTCTCTTAACTCTTATTTGTTCTAATATTGTGTTTTCATTTTTTTTATCTGTGCAATTGTTTAGGATATTTTTTAATTTTTTACATTTATTTAATTATGAGCTTAATTGTTTTTTATATCTTTTATTTTTTGCATTTATTTAGTTATTAGTGCATTTGTTTGTGATATCTTTTAATTTTTTTTCGTTTATTTAATTATCAGTACAATTGTTTGTGTCAGCTTTTATTTTTTTAAATTTATTTTTAAGGAGGAGGATTTTTTATTTTATTTTTTAAATATGTTTATATAAAAGCAGTTTTTAAATTATTACCCATATATTATATATTGATTAAATTATTTTCGCATCCACAAATACATTTTTGTCCCTCGGCTAAATATTCAAACTTATTGTTACTTTTAGAATATATACTATTGGTCAGTTAAAAGAATATATTCAAGTCCACTTAATCTCAATCATAAATCTAAAATGTTATAGTCAATTTAAATTTGTACACCAGTATGTATTATAGGTTTTGTATCTTATTTTCCTTTATTGAATATAAAGATTTCTTTTATGTGGAATATTTTTTTACATAATGCTTAATTGTTCGAATGGGAATTTTTAGTTATTCTAAAAGAAAAAAAACTATATTTCTTTTTATGAAGCTATATTTCTTATATTATCTATAAACATAATTTATATTTTCAATGCAATGATCTTTTCAATAAGGATATTGTTAAAGATTACATAAAGTATGTCCATTGACAAGATAGCAAGATGCCTTGTCAATTTGCCGTATTTAGTCTCTCCTTCCTAAGACTTCTGCTGGGATTTGATTATTTTTACTAGACACAGCTTTTAATGGAATTCACTCCAATATTATATATATTGTTCCTGGCTGTTTCAGAGGCTTTAAAGTTTACAAACAGTTGGGGAACTTGATGTTTAGGCTTGGTTATTTCTATCCTTTGATCTGAATTCTGGTAGGGCAGACAACGATTCCCAATCCATGAGCTGTAGTTCTTAAGTAGGTTGCAAACAGTGTGTTACTGGGTCATGGGCCTCAGCCGAGAATCTAATCGAGATAAATTTTGATGTCTAATATCAGAAATTTGAAATGATTAACTAGTCTTATTGGGATGTAGTGTCACTCAAAAGCTCTCTGTGGCCTCTAGTCAATAAGGAAGATACTATGCTTGTTGTTCAGGGCTTTAATTCTTCAGCGATCAAGGTAAACGCTAAATATATACATGTATTTATTATTTTTTTCACTTGTATATTTAATAGTTAGTAGGCTTAAAAGTTTTTTTTTTATATACAAAATTATGACCATTAAAAGATTGTGAATCACTGGTGTAGTGTGCTTATGTACCAATATTGTGTTCAAATCTTTATTAAGAATGAATAGTAGACCGACTCAATATCTCATTAATGCAGCTCTTCTTTGACGTTACCGATCGAATTAGCAAAATTTCTGTCTGCTAAAATAAATCTTTTTCTTGTTATAAATTTGCATGCTAATTTTAATTGTTTTACAAAAAACTAGTCTTTCACATTACTTTGAAACAAGTAATTAAATGTCACATTTTTTCCTCATAACTTCACTGCAGGTTTTATCTGGTGACTATTCATATTTGATCGACAGCCTTGTTGAACTTCAGAATCAAATTTTATTGCGAAGAGTTCCTCGTAGCATGACCTATTGTGATATTCCTGCCCCATGGTTACAAATAGATATTTTGAAACTACTTAAATACCTCCAGAAAACTTCTGAGTAAGCTATTTAATGTCTAATATTCTTATGATAAATTCTTAATTTATTTCTCACAAAATTTTTTATATATTTCCCCTTTGCTTTATTGTTTTGTTATACAGGATTGTATATTGCTCTATTTATTGTTTTTTGCTATAAAATAGAATATTTTGAAGTCTTAGCTAATTTATGGATTTTTATAATTTCCAGTAATCTATTTGTTGTTATTAAAAGCAGTTATTTTTTCCAGTTTGAAGACAGCCAGTTTCCAACAGTTATTTTTTCCATTTTTTTTCCAGTTTGAAGTTCCATCTTGTTTTCTTTTTATTTTCAAGTGTCATTCTTTAAACACACCAAATTTTTTTTTCTCAATGCTAATAAACGAGTGTAATATCGAAGTTTAATGCATTGAATAAATAATTAAACACAATTTCCTGCTAATAGAATATGTAATCAACAAATTTATTTCAAAAAATTCCTTTTTTACAATAAATTTGGCCTACTATGACATAACTGCTCCATGATTGCAAATAGAAATTTTGAAATATTAATATCCTATAAAAAAGTATCAAAATAACCTATTTAAATTGTATTCAGATTTAGTTTAAACTTTCAGTTTATTTTTGTAAAGTAATCCATATTTTCTTTTTTTATTTATTATTTAGTTGCTGTTATATTAAATAAACCTAATTTTTTTCTGTATGGGTTAATCTTTTTTGTATTTCTATTCATTTAAAAATCATCTTTTAAATATGACAGATTATTTCTTTTTTAGATTTAAAAGAAAAAATTTAGAACTTAAAAACTTTTTGGTCCAAATCTTCCAGTTCATAAAATTTTTAATCAATTAATACCGCTAAAAATAGCTATTAACTGAAAATTTATCTATTCTTATATGTTAATCCTGAAAGAACCATTTCTTTCCTAGGGAACAGAACCAAAGGAAAAATGTTTAAAACCTTATCAAAAGAAATATGTTTCTTCCAGTCCGATTGAAAGAAATGAGAGAAATGTTTTAATAAAAGAGATATTAAATCAATTATACGTACAGTTTAATATTGTAATAAAGTTTAACTAATAATTTTATAACTTTATAGGGTTTTTCATAGGCTTTACTCATATTATAAGTTAAAAAACTAATTCTAAAATTACTAAAAAATAAATGATATTCATAAATAAAACAAATTGAGTGAAAATTTCTTCTTCAATGGCCCAACAATCTGGTGGCCTTCTCAAGAACAGATTACCATCTTGATACTTTTGTTTTTCTGTTCTTAATTTTGCTATGTTTTTGAAGGAAATCAATATATTGTAGTTTTAGTTCTTCCTCTAGCTCGTATATCATACGATTTTGCCATAAAAACCTTTTTGACATTTCTGTATTCTTCCATTCTCATATGTTTTTCCCACTTTTTAATCTTCGTATTTTAATGAATTTCATTACAACTGGTTCTTCTTCTTCTTTGTCATATACCATAATATTGAATTCCTTTTGAATTCCTTTAGAAATAAAAATTTAATGAATTGTGAAAAATCTTAGAAAAATTAATATTTTTTTAAATGAAATATTTGAAATAGTAATCAAATTTAAATCTATAAAAATAATTATGTATGGAGTTATTAGCTATGTATTAATTTTTTTTATAAATAGAACATACTTTAAATTAAAACGTGTGCATATTTGTTTAAGAAAATAAAAATATCAATCCTATATAAAAATAAATTACTATAAAGATTTATGGGAGATATAAATTTCTGTATGAAACTTAAAATATTAAAAAAAAGGAATAGGTTTTTAAAAATAGTCTCTAAGTCTCTTTCTTCTACTTTCCTTCTTACTTCTACTGACTTTCTACTTTCCAAGTATCTTTCTTCTACTACTATAATATTCTTATATACTATTATTACTTTCCTTATATACTATTCTTATATACTATTATTTACAAACTTTTCTTATAATACTTACTGCTAAACAATTGTTGCTTTTAGTTTTTTCTATTTTCTATGATTTTTCCAGCTTCTTCTAGCTACCTGGAAGAAATGGGTTTCTTCTGGAGAAAATTCTAACAATTTACATTCATTTAATAGACTATTGATCTCTACCTGGTAACATCTAGTTTTCACGTCGTAGATGTTACCTTCAGACTCAATATTTTCCAAGATTGCAATAATTAATTTTTAATACTTATCAATATATTAAAAAATATTATAATAATTTTCATTTAAGTTGATCTAACTTGCTTGAAATAAATAAAGGGAATTTAAAAATATACATCTAAATGTTTAGTTACCGAGTAACTCTGATATGAGTTTTATTCCTTGGGTTACAGCAGTTTTTTTCTTTCTTTTGTATCTGTCTCATATTATCATGAATTATTGTACATATTTAATGAAACATCTCCACAAATTACCCATTAGTACATTATAAGCTATGATATTGTATTATGCCTAGTTCAATTCTTATAATTTTTGTCAATTAATTTTGAAATATTCATGGTGACATTTTTTCTCCTGTTTGGTGTAGCAATTCCACAGAATGTTACTTTGAATCATAATATTTTTTAAAAATTAGATTATTAAACTTTTTAAGATTACATTTTTCAATCTCAAATAATTAAAATTCAATTTTTGAAGTGTTTTTATATTTCATAGACAATCACAAGTAATTGTCCCTATGTTAAAGAAAACTCTACAACAGATTACTCTTCAATCAACTTTGGCTCATGGTATATCTTTTTGTTTTGTTTCATTTCTATTAATAATTTTTGTATTGAACTGTTTAAAATTAGTAAATATCTCAATTTTTTTATATAGCAATATTATATCAAGTTATTGATACCATCAGTTGTATAGAAAGTCCTAATGATCTTGTTGAAATGGCCTTAGCATCAGTATCAACATTGCTCAAATCAAGAAATATTAACTTAAAATTAATAGGTGAGTTAATAGCTTGCTGAGCTTATGATTTTTATTTTATTCTTTATATTACTTATATTTTTTCAGACTAAAAATGAATTTGTTGTCAAGTTTTGACACATTTTTAAATGTTTAAATGCTTTGGAATTTTTATTGCTGTTTTCCAAATAAAGAAAAAGATTAATTTAGCCAAATAATATAGAAAGGAGAAAAGGAAAGTCCAGATCTCTCAATATGTAACTTATATGCAGAACTGCTCCGTGCAGTATGCTATACCAGAAAAACAACTTTCAGGGCAAGCAACATATGCAGATATAGCAGAGTATTATACTTACTGCTGTGTACCAGTGCATGTGCATAAGAAGCAAAGTGACGGTCAAGAGGTGAACTGGTTATTGATCAACTCTGTAATGGTTGTGTATGAAAAAAAGTACAAATAATGCTGCAAGATGTGACTTAGAATAAATTTAGTGCTATAATAAAGCATCTCTTTCAGCACCAAAACATAGAATGGAAAAAAGAATAATTGAGATTCTGAAGAACTTCTAAACAAGTTTCAACATTATTTGTTTATAGTTTCTTTTGCACCATGTTGTTTTTTTCTTTCTTACTCCCAACTATTATTGACTATCTTATTACTTTACTCTTTTGATAAACCCCTTTTCCTTGTTTGTAGATTGAGCTGATTTTGAAACTAAAGGCCAACTATATTATTTTGTCAGACTTTATAGCACTTTTTGATCAGCTTATTTAGATTGCGTAAAATGAATGTATTTATGTTGATAATTCATTTTATTTAGTTTATACATATTTATAATGTATTTTATTTTAGGTGTTGAAGCTCTTATTTTAGTTGTTAAAAGTCTGAAGCCCAGCATTGCTGCTGCTCAACAGGAAATTATAATGGAATGCCTAAAGCTTCCAGATGAAACTTTACAGCATAAGGTTTGATATTTGACCTGAATTACTGTGATTTGGTGGTTAAAATTCTAAAAAGTTTAATTAATTTAATAATTGTGAGTAAACCATACTTGCCAAGTCTCCTGTTTTTTAACACAGACTCCAGTATTTTACGACTATCTCCAGTTAACCCGTATGTTCTCAAATTTCTCCGTATTTGTTGAAGAAATTTTTAAAAAAAATTTGCAATCAAATATCCACCGATGGCTAAACTACTTCTTTTATTCCTCAATGGATGGTGCTATTGCCAGTACTGATGTTGAGTGTTAATAGTTTAAGTAATTATAAATAATGGTTTAAAAATTCTTCTTTAGATTAAGATTTATATACATCTTTTTTACTTCGCTAAATGTAAGTGCTTATATTATTTCCAATTTTGAATTTCTCTTTTTGACTTACATGATTATGTATGATGTATTAAAACACTTTACTTGTAGCCTAGAAAATGTTGCTAGTAAAATCTACATTTTATTTCTCCAATGTTAGTAAATACTGAAATGAGTGTTATTTAAGCTGATTTTTATTAAAAAAAATTTTAATAATTTAATAACCCAGATGCACAACCTTTTGTTTCCTAGATTAAATGTGATAATTAAAGAATGAACATATTGATTACCTTTTTTTCTGTACGAAATTTAAACATTAACCTTATGAAAACTTAATGTTGCTCTTTCAATTAATGGCTTAAATATGATGTGATATATTGCAATGTTTTTATGTGTCTTAGCCATAAGATTATAGATTTTCATTGAACAATGTGATAATGTTATTGATACAAAAATATTTTTCTAAATTAAGTTTATTAAAATATATATTAATTTGAAACTTTTTTTTTCTAAGTAAAAATATTCTGCTTATTTATTTTTTAAATGTGTATTTTTCTAATTGATTTCTAAGAATATATTTTAAATTTGAATTTTAAGTATTGCATATATTGCTTAAAAATGAAATTTTAAAATTAAGTAGCATTTTTAAATTTTATTTTATTATTTATTTTGATTGGGTGTATATTCAAGATTACATTCGTAATCCTTGGTCACTACTTAGAATCACTTATTTAGTTACAAACTATTTACTCTTGATATAGAGTGAATACATAGCACTTTTCAAAGCTTTGGAAATTTGAAAAACTTGATTGAAACAAATCTATAAATTTATTTACTTTTTGGGATAAGGCAAAGAAATAAATAGTTCAAAATTTTAGATCAAATCCTCAAATTTCTTTTTATTATCATTATTAAATTTTTTTAAGGACCTTTTATAAACATTCTTTGCATTGTAATATCATTGTGTAAGATTGTATTTTTAGGCTTAATTCAGGTTTTCTTGTCAATGTTAAGTTTTTATGAGTTAGGAAATTTTTTTTTCTATAAATTATATTGTATTTTTGCATATTTTTGAGAAATTGTTTTATTTTGTTGAAAGCGTAAATTTATATTTTAGTTTTGGTTGCTACTTTTGCAAAATATATGTCCATAAAAAAATGCCTTTTGTAGAAAAATAAAACTGAAAAATATAATAATAAAACTACACCAAAATATATACATAAATATATTTGTATTTATCCTAAAACGCATGCTAATTGTAATATGAAAGTTTGAATTTGTTTCAAAATTTTAAAATTTTGTTTTAAAAGAAATTATTCCTAAATTTAATTTTAGCTGAAAAGTTTGATGATCATGAGGTATTCTATTTTGTGTTTTCTTTTTCATACATCTTTATTTGTATCGCCGTTACCATCTTTATTTTTATTTTTTTCTATTCACACAAAAAATTTGTGAAGTGTGTGACTTTTCTTGGCTTCTAAAAATTCTTTAAATATGTGACTATTTTTTCCCCCTTTTATGTAGAAATTATCTAGTTAAAAAATGGAGGGATATAATTACATGTTTTGGAAACAAGGCCTATACTGCCGTGCAATTCAAAAAACAACGTAAGTGCTTCACGATTGATTTCGAGAAAAGTGACTTTACAGCAATTTTCTTTTCACACATATAGCTAAAATAGAATTTTAGAAAATTGATGAAACGAAATTTATGTTCGAAGTTCTTTTTTCAATATGTAGCTTATCATCTGAAAATGCCTTATATATAACTATCTCAATTTTGAATTTTTTGTCACTTACGTTGATTTTTCTTTTGCACAGCAGTATAGTTTTATATCGTAATTTTCCTTATTTTTCTAATATTATTTTGAATATATATATATCAATATATCTGAAAATATGTGAAAAAGTTCTTTTATTCTGAAATTTCCGTTCAGTAGTATATTTGATGAACATTGACTATTTTGATGAAGATATTTATTCTATTTTCTATATTTATATTTTTATTACATAATTTGCTTGTGTGTTTTCTATTTTTTTTTTACTTAAAATTCTTGAATTATGTGAGAGATTTTTTTTCTTTTTGAACATAAATTGTAAATTAGGAATACATGCTATGTAATTTGTAAGGTTATTGTGTCAGTTTATTTTTACTTTAATTTAAACTAAAATAGAGAATAAATTTCTTTAAAAAAATAGAAATGAACATAGATAATTTGAGTTAAAACTCCCTAGTTTCAAATTCTCCTAAAGGAGTATTTATATATATTATTTTAATGGAATATTTTAATTTTTTGTCTTACGAATTTTTTTTATTTTGGTAGTTAATACAAGTGATAATTTTGAAATATTTTATCTGTGTTATTTTTTCTCACTTTTACCTTTTTTTTTTTATTAATTCAACCTGTTCAGTAATGTTTTTCTAATCATTAAATTTATGTATTGTTTAAGATTTGTTTGTTGCTATTGTGATTTTACCTTTTGTATCATTGTACTTCATATGATTACAGCAAACCACATAATTTTAGACTTTGGAGCTTTTATACTACTTGGCAAACCCTTTTAATGTCCAGGCAATTTGTAAGAAAATGTTGGATTTCTTGATTTCTGCTACAACAGATGCAAAGAAAAAGGAGTTGTCTTTAAAAATAATAAAATTAGCAAAAGCGTATCCTTTTTTATAACTTTGGTTTAGAGTTCTTAAAAAAGTGATTTCAAAGGAAATAGTATTAGTTAATGTTTAAACAGCATTTGCTGTTAAAATGTTAAACCTTTTTAACAGCATTTTGTTATTTTGCTATTCTATGAACTTTTTGACTTACAACTTGTTAAACCTTGTTTATTTGTTTAGTTTTAGGTTCATAATGTTTAGGTTCATAATTGAGAAACATAATTTTTCTTAACTGGATTGTAGATATTCAGATAGAAAAGAATGGTATATAACGGTTAATATTTTAGTTTTGAATGAGACTGGTTCAGTTTTATCATCAACTGATGTGTATGACATTATAAATCATGTATCACAAGGTATAAATATTTTTAATTAACCACTTATAGTTTGGTTTAAAGTTAATTGAATTGAGGTTGTTATAAAATTAATTTGATATTTTGTGAAAAAAAATATTGTTTGCAACTGAAAACCATAAATGTTGGCTTAAATGTACATTGCTGAAAAGTTGGTTTTAATAATAATTTTTTTTTTAATTTTCCTATTATTTCGATTGTAAGAACTAAGAGAAACTAAGTTAAATATAAATTAAACATTTGTGAGAATTTGATTTTTAAATCTTTTTAAATATCATTGTGTAATCATAAATAAATAACATACCTTATAATATCAATAGTATGCTATTTTTGAATTAAAAATGTATAAATGTTAATTATTCTTTCTTTGATAATGTGTAAATAAATTATGAAGCTATTCACATTTAGCAGCAAATTTGCTGTACAATTCATTTTATTTATTTATTTTTAACTATTTCTACTATTTTACAATTTGCTTTTTTTGCATTTTTAGATTATAAAAATAAAATTTGTACTCATAACATTTAATTTCATTGATAATTTATTATTGTAATATACTAATATTAAAAGTATAAATTTCATTTTATTCTCCCTTTTTTATTTAGTTTTCAAATTATATATTTTTGTATTATTTTAACTTCAAATTGTTATTGAGTTTGAAAATTCTGTGAAAATAATTCCCTGCTATCTTTTTAATCAGATACTGTGTTACGTGAACTTGCTAAGAAGTGTTGTCTTGATTTGTACAAGAGGAAAGAAAAGTTGTCTTATGAGCTTATTAAACTTTATGTTTCTGTAAGTTTTATATTTATATGTTTCTATATAATATTAAAAAAAAATAATATAAAACAATATATCATCGTTGTCAGTCAATTCTTATTGGCCAAAAAAAAATAATATGAAGGAGTAATAATTAACATAGATGATCTGGAAATCTTCAGATATCATCAGTTTAATGTTTATAAAAGATAAATAAAGAAATAATCCATTGGTAAAAAGCATTTTATTATTTAATGGTATCATACCTTCCATCTATTATTCTCTGTTATTATTAACTTTTTATTTCGATTAATTTTAAAAATTAAGGACTTTAAACTAAAAGTGTTGCTCTTTTGTATTATAAATTAATAACATATTATTTTTTATGAAACGTTTTATTATTAAGATATTTATTTTCCTGTTTACAATTGAAAAAATTTATTACTTTTGTTGCAAATTTTAAGTAAAACTCTGTTCAGTCATTGTATGGAATTAGAGTAATAAATTAAAAATAACAATTAAAATTCAAAAGTATATTAAATAATACATATTAAATTTAAAATATCCTCAGTGGTAGGCGGATGAAGGGCTATAATTGCCTTATCGGTGGGCTAACCATGGGAGGTTTTTTTGGTTTGTAACACAAATGCGAATTTCGTTTCAAAAAATCCTCCGCGTAGGCTAGATTATCCCAATGCTTGATGCAGGAGTTCCCTTATCTTCAGGGTTGGGTTCAAAATTACAGGACTACAAAATTAAACATTGATTTGTTAGCTATTCAACTCCATTTGACAAATAAAATTAAATACAATCAGGAGCAAGGCAAGCTGGGACCAAGCTCCCTATTAATTTATTAATTCTTTTTTGCGGAATTTTTCTTAAATTACAATACTTTTTCTTTGTGTTTCATTAAAAAAAGTTGATAATAGCAAATTTAGCAGACTTGTCAACATCCTCAGAATAGTATTCTTATCTGAGGGGAGGAATTTTCTTTTTTTGCATTTTTCTTGACGACAGTTGGTGTCAAATTTCACCGATAGGTTTGATTATTTTTAAGTAGATGGCCTTTAACTGTTTTCACCAACAGTTATAGCTTTTAAAATGTGTCTTTTCATAAAATATTAATTATAAATTTAAAAGATAGACATTATTTGAAATGAAATTGGTACAAATCTAATAGTTATGGAAAAAAAATGTTTATAAACATAGAAATATCTAATGTTTTTCATATAATCTGAAGATCTGTAGGCTCCTTATGATTAAAGGATTTCAAAATGTTCCCTTGTAGTGTATTTCTGTTCTGTGTTAAATGAAGCAATTTTTATCCATTTGTGAATGTTTGAGTGTTTTACTTGTTTGCACTTTATATTGAATCATACTGTTTATATAACTTATACACGCTGCATATCCTGTTTTTTTTATTTTTTATTAATGTTAATTGTACTCTGAGTTCAAGTCATGTTAATTGTAAAATGGGAATACTTATATAAGTTTAATATTTTGTTTAAAATAATGAGAGTTTGAAACTATCTTAAAATTTAAAAAAAAAAAAGGTTTTTTATTGCATAGTTATTTTTTTACATTATTTTAGTTCTTATTCATATCTTGTATATTTCTTCTTTTTTATATATATATTTTCCCTATTTTTTTAGAAAACTTTTCTTTTTTAATATTTCTATTAAGAATTTAATACTATAATAGCTTTGATTTCTTCTTTTGCCCATTTATCGTTGAAAATTTTTTTGCTTTTAAATTTATTTTAGATTTTAAATTCAACTTCTGAATTTGAAGAAGTTTTACCTTACTTGGTGCCAATTTCTGATGAGAGTGCAATGACGTGGATATTTATTTCTTTGACTGACACACTTATGAAAAGTAAAGAAATAACACCAGATTTCACAACCTTTTTAAAGAGCTTAGATATCAATTTTTATTCTGCTCAGCAGGTGTGTATTTATGACTTATTTTTTTCTTCTCAATTTAGTGCAGTTTTTTGCATTTATGTAAAATGAATTAAGCAGTAAATTAGATTAATAAATTTTCAGAGAATTTAAATTAGGTTTAATTGCATAATGAGTAATTAGAGGAACATATTAATTATATCTTTTAAAATTAGCATTTGAAGGAATAGATAGAAGACTGTTTGAAAAATTATTTTCCTGTTCACTTGGCTGAATTAATTAATGCTACCAAGTCAAATTTTAAAATTTATTAAAACATCATATAAATTTTTTTTTTTTTACCCCCTCAAATGTATGTATATGTCAAAGGCTGATTAAAAATAAAGGATTTTCTATGGTACTTGGTACATTATGGAAATGCCAGCAACATTTGCAAAAAGCTTATGACACACATACTTTCACTAAAAGAAAAGCCTATTTTATTTGTCATTAATAAAATTTTTCGTTACATTTTCCCTAAATATTTTTCTTACACGGCAAGGGTGTTTCTCTGATGTTGTTCTATATAAAAACAGTTTGTGAAAAGTTAAAACTTATTATTTGGAAAAGCACTGTATTAAGTACAAAAAATGAGTGAAATAAAATTCACTTAATGAATAATGAAAAAAATGTATGTTTACATATTTTACATTCTTTTAAACTAATACTGATTTTTTAAAACTGACTTGTAATTCGATACATAAGAGTGACTATTGTTAAAACATATATGTTGCATAAATTTTAATTTTGGAATAGCATTGCATCAATGTGCAAAGTAATATTTAAAGAGTCTAAAAATACTTGTAGCTTTAACACTCATACATGATAGAATCTTAATATCACTGCTTAAAACATTCAAAAGTACAGATAATAAATTAAGTTGAATTTAAAAATATGAGCTGTAAAGTTCAGCTTGTAAATTTGTTTTAATTTTCTCATCTGAATATTTACCTATCTAGGAAAATTAATTAATTTAGGCTCTAATAATTATGCCTGAACCAAGGTGGCTCAAGGGATAGAGTGCTCACCTTCCAATGATGTAGCCCAGTTTCGAATCATAGTGCTTGCTGTTTGATTCGAATTTTGCTTCCGATTTGCACCGACCACAATGCTGCTGACATAATATATTCTCAGTGTTAGATTTATAATGTGTTAGAATCCACTTGATGTTGGGCTAACCATGTGAGGTTTTGTGAATTTCCTCTCCTTGTAGAACAAATGTGGATTGGTTCGATCAATAAAGTCCACGAAGGCAAGTTTGTCGCCATGTTTGATTTAGTAGTTTCTTTGTCTTCTCTTTGGAGTCCACAAAGATACAAAGTTGAACACAAATAGTCATTAACCCAAAAATGGCTCTGCTGTTTAGAACTGGTTATAAAATTAAAATAAAATTTTTTATTGCATCAATTATTCATTCAGGAATTTTTATGTTCAAACAGCAGTTAGTGGGATGCACTATTTATGATGTTCAAAATATTATTATTGAAAAAAAAGAAGATTCTTGAGGAGCTAAAGTATGACTATTATGAAAAGGAATAAAACTAATGCATGTGTTAAAAATTCTGAATTGACTTTAAACCGAAGTATTTGAAGGTTCAGATAATCAAGGTTATATTATATTTGTAAATTTAACTATCCTGATTATGGTTTTTAAAGTTTTTTTTTCTTTCTAGGCTTTAAAACAGCTTTTGCTTATCATTGACACCCTGCCAACTTTCAAAGAATATGATGTAAACGAAAAGGTACTTAATATTTGTAATGATTTATGCCTTTTTGAAGTCTCTAATGAATAGAGAAGTTTTATTCACTTTTTGTGTAACTTTTATTATGTATGTTTTTAAGGTTGATCCTTCCTTGACATTTTTGGACAATTTTTTGGTGCTATCGTTAGAAGAAAGTGGATTTTGTTACCAGCCTCTTAGTTACCGCTCAAATTCTATCTCAATGGATGAAAGTAAGTTATAAATTGCTTCATTTGTATAATTTTTGTAAATCATACAAATGTATTTAAAAATTTTATAGTTAAAATACGGTGAAACCTTTAGAAAAGACCACCTCTCTGTTGAAACCTCCTCTATTTACATCTACTATTGTGAGGCACAGAACTTTTTCCATAGACTTTGTGTTGAATAAAACCTTTAAGAGAGACCTTCAAAACCTCACCTAACGACCAGGTAAACCTCTGCACCAAATTTGGAAAAGGCCAAATAAGGAGCACAAAAAAATATAAGAAATATTAACAGAACAAATAAGTATATTCAAATGTATTTAAAATATTTGTGAGTGGCTCTTATTTAGCGAGGTCTTTTTCATGATCTGTAAGAGAGATTGATAATTTCATGTTACAGGCAGAGGGCACTAAAATCAATGCTATCAATGATTTAGAGTCAAAGTTAAATTTTAAAAAAATATTTCATTTTAGAAAAAAGGACCATTTTTATGAACGCTAAATTTTATTAATCGACCAGGTTTTCATAATGCCAACACAAGTAGCCTCTCCACTCCAAAAAAATGACTATGAATAAAAATTAACATGGCTTGCGTAAAATCATGTACCTTCAATTACATTTTGAAGTCAATGGAGGTAACCCAGGGGTGATTGTGGGCCCAACTCAAAAGTCCTAAGAATTTCTTGAGTAAAATCATTCAAAAAATCCATACCTTTATAAATTTAAATCATTGAAATTTTCTAATTGTGATGTTCTAAATGAATCATATGCAGCATAATTTAAATGAATAATTATTTGTAAGTTTACTTTTATCTCTAATCGCATTTATTATTCTGCCAGAAAAAATATTTACAAATTAAAGAGATGCCAAGTATAAATTCTAGTTCTAATATTTTTAAATAAAATATACAAGAAATTTCATGCATAAATGTGATCGATGATTTCTTGAAACTTCTGGACTTCTATGAAAAATCCGGAGATCCGGATTTTTTCCGGAGCACAATCACCCCTGGTAACCTCCATTAACAACCATTTTATTGTATAACAGAGAGTGGTCACTCTCGAGAGGTTTCATTGTACTCCAAAATGAATTTTTTTTAATAATAATTGCCTCATTTTATATTTTTATTATTATGCAATTGCTATACTACTTACTGCACCATCTGCTCTAAAATTTTATATTTAACAATTGTTTCACTTTTACTATTACTATCCGATACCTGTAGCAACTTATAAAATAATTAAAGATTCTCAATTTCTTATTTAAAATGTTTTGATAATATTTAATTCATTAAAATTTAATCTTTAATTAATAATCCTATTAATGGCCAATCTTTAACTGTTCATGTGTCTTTCAATAATGTATTACCTAAAATAAAAAATTTATCTAAAGATAGTTTTGCAAAACATAGAGAAAATTTATCATATTTATATCAAGATTTGTAAAGATAAAATTTGCTGCTCAATATTTTTAAATATTCCATATTAATTAGATATCTATCTTGTATTTAATAATATGATAATACTTATTTTATATATAAATATGAAATAAACATTTCATATTTATCTTTATTGCATTTTATTTTTCCCAATGAAAAGAATGTTTCCCTTTTCTTCAAACTCAGCTGTAAGTATATTTGGTACTTTGGGATTATCCCATCAACCATTGTCGCCAAAAGGTAGCTTCTACACCAACAACCGCAAATTTGATTGTTCAATGTATAATTATGAAAAAATAAAAGTTTTTAGTTTTGTGACATTAAGTCACAGCCTAATTTCTAAATATCCCGTTTTGTTAATCAAGATACTTATTTTTTCGGCTTAATTTATGATTTTATGATACAATTTTTATTGTCTTCATCTTTTTCTTCTCGCCCCTTAACGCGTTAGCGCAATGAGGACATTTTCCCCAGGAAGTTCCTTGCTCATTCCTCAGACACTCCTTTTCTTGGAAAAAAAGCTGTCGGCGACCTTTGATGTCAACACATGTTTTTAGTTACTGTACGGTCGCCGTTAGTATTTAATTATGCTTAAATTTAAGGGGTTAGTCAACTCACTTCAGTTCGCTCCTTAAGCTAGATTCTTTTGCTTTTTAGGAAGTTTAACTTCCACTTCTAGCTATTTCTTTAAATACCGCCCATTTCTGGGAGCGGGCAGCATTCGAAGTTTTTGTCAACACGCTGTCGAGCTCGACTGTGATGAAATCCTTCTTCGCCATGCAGATGTTTTTGAAAAGATGACTCCAGCGGCATCCCACTCCCGCGTTCCATGAGTTTGGTTACATCTCGAAAGTTTGGTATGAAAATGCCAAATGTGATTTGAAGAAGCGGTCCATAGTCCTCCACTGATGGCTTATCCTTTTCAATCATGTGCCAGAAGTTAGTGTGCTGATATTTATAAGGTTCTTTGTGGCTGTGCCCCTTCGATGTCATGCTCTACTATTATCCAATTTAACAAACCATCTGCTGCTGTTAAAAATAAAACGAACATTTGTTTGATCAACCAGAACTCATTTATTCTGTGTCCTTTTTAAGAACATTATTGTTTTTCCAACATTTTAGACATCCCAAGGTAAACCTGCAACAGGTATGTGAAACTCCATTACAATGACATCTTGATTTTTTATTGTGTTTTCTTTTATGTTTTTATCTCTAAGGGTTATTGCTCACATCGCATAAATTTAATTGTATTTTTTTTAGTATCGGCCAATCTTTTTAAATTTTAACTCCATATTTATAACAAGTTTGTTTTGATTCTTTTAATTACGCTTTTTTATTATGTATTTTTACATTTACATTTTTTTTGTTATCATTATTTTATTATTATTATTTGATAAATTTTAATGTGTTTAGAATTTTTATTTTGGAAACTGTTTTTCATTATGATGGCGCTAAAGGATTTCCACATTCCGAGCATTGACAGGTTAACAAGATAGTCCCAAAGTACCATATTTTTTACCGTATTTACGCACATAACTAATTTTTTAAATTTAACAAAAAATATTTTTATGATATTTAATTATGTTCATTTAAAGCATAGATAAGTAAAATAAATACAAATATATTTCAAAAAAAAATTATTAGGTTTTTATGCATAATGTAAAACTAAAATTGTAAATTGGAATAAAAAATTTTAAGTGTTCACCTGTTGTTTTGCATACCTTGTTAAAATAAAAATGCATATTGATACAGATAGATTTCAAACTATTTTCAAATTAATTTATTTATTTATTAATTCAAAAGGTCAACATATATCCAAAGTTGACATTACATCAAGCTTCAGTGATGTTTCAATTGCTCAAGAATCTGTAAATAGCCAATCCCAAATATCCGGAACTTATAATGCCATTAGTTCACCCAGCACTTCATTTCAAAGCATGTAAGTAGAGCCTTTTACTTTTATTCATTTTTTAAATATATTAAGTTGACAATAACTTTTATCCATTTATATATAATGAAATCTCATTTAATTTGCTTTCGATATTAATTATTACAACTTTCACTTGCAATATTTTAACAAACAAAAATATTTTAACATATCATTACTGGAGAAAAGCCCATCTAATTGCTGCAAATTTGACCTTGGTTATTTTCAAGTCTACCTGAGAGTTACTCCAATCGCCACATGAGTAAACGACCAGTGACTTTTTCCCATCACTTTTTTAAAAGATTGTTAAATGATAGAACAGAATTGTTAAAATGCTCAGTGCGACCATTCAGAATCTATCAAATTGTAGAAAGATTTATGTGGGCGGAGAATTGTTTTTAGCAATTAACGTATTTAAAAGTTGTAATGGATACATTGAATGTAAACTCATGTTTGTGAAAATTGCAACACCATGAAGGAATCGTCATAATTGAATGAAATTTACTACACAGTTGAGTGGTAGTGGTACAAATAAATGATTAAACTTTCAAAGCAAACAAACAATAACAAGAGATCGAAATCAGTATTTTGTGTAGCCATCGCGCACCGCAATAAGCGCTGCTACACGACGTGGCATGGAGTCAAGCAAATTTTGAATGTCTGTCTGAGGAAGAGCATTCTATATAGTTTGTATGCATACCCAAAGTTCATCTGTGGAAACAACAGAACGAGATCAAGAGCGAGACACCGACCAACGAAATGGCACACATGTTCAATCGGTGATATATCTGGGGAATACGCAGGCCAAGGAAGAAGCTGTACCTGCCACAATGCAAGGAAGGATTGAACAGTCCTAGCAATATGAGGGCGGGCATTGTCTTGTTGAAATACAGTGCCTGGCAAGGCTTGAAGGAAGGGAACAGCTTGGGGCTGTAAAACTTCACCGATGTACCGGTTGTTGTTCAGATTACCCACAATTCGTAGCAATTGAGATCGTCCATGATATGCTATGGCACCCCAGACCATAACTCCGGGTGTTCATCCACTGTGGCATTCGATTATGCACTCCGGAAGGTGGCGTTAGCCGGCATAGCGTCTGACACGAATGCGGCCATCAGGGTACCACAAATTAAAGTGGGATTCGTCAGAAAACCCTGCCAATCAGCACGACAGTCCCTATGCTGATTGGCCCATTGTAGTCGCAGGCAGTGATGGTTTAGCGTGATGGTGATCCTGTGTAAAGGAGTCCTTGCGCGCAGTTCACGCTGCAGTTGACGTCTATGAATTGATGAAGCACTCAATGAAACACCTGTAGCTATTGACCACTGTCCTGCCAGTTGTCTAGAGGGAGCCGTACGGTCTGTCAGCGCCATGCGGACCAGGTGTCTATCATCGCGAGCTGATGTGACATTTCGGGATCCACTCCCGGATTCCCGAGTTGTCTGACACTCGTTCGTCCACTGTTTCCAAACACGCATCACTGTGCTGCTGTTACGCTGCACACGAGCGGCTACTGCATGACAAGACAATCCAGCTTCACGAAGGCCGACGATTCTCCCCTTTTCAAACTCCGAAAGTTGTTGAAATCTCGTTCTCTTTCGACGAAGAGGCATAAGTAATGTCTGAACTAGCGGTTACCACTAGCAGATAACCACCGATAACCATACATGTGTCGCTACAGCCGTCCATTTATTAGGATCCATCCGCCGTTCAGAGGGTGCTGCTCAGCATACGCATGCGTTACGGGTCTGTAATTCTAATCATTTGCATATTATGCTCTATTTTACATTTCCTGAAAATTTCAGCACACTCGCATAAGTCCTTCATGGTGTTGCAATTCTCACAAACATGAGTTTATTTTGTTTCCTCAAATATTTTTACATAAAGTTCTTTAAAGTGAGTATATTTAACTAAATTTTGTCACTTACTTATATTTGTGAATTAACTTTTTATAGCTGTAGATTTCTAATATGATTTTTTTTAAAAATGAATTTTAATCCAAACAAAAAAGAAATTTTAAAAAGTTGCTATTAAATAGAAAAGACTTAATTTAAAAAGTCAAAAAACAACTCCTTCAAAAAGAAAAGAAAATCAAAATTTGTTTTTTAAAGATATGTTAGCAGGACAATACTTCATCAGGGGACACACTGCCTGCTAACATACAGGAGCTTTTCTGTTGTCAGTGCTCCGAGGCCCCATACATAATGGAAAGTCAAATAAGAAAAAGCAATTAGCAAAATTGAAACGTAAATGCAAAGATAAATAAATATTAAACAATAAATAAAGATAAAAAATGACAAATTGATTATGAAAAGGACTTACCTATAGCGATCACTGACTCATTAAGAAAAAAGTTGCTACTAAGTCATAAGTCTGCTGGCCACTGGCTACTAACTAAAAATTTAAATTTTCAGGTATACTTCCAGGGTTTTTGGGGTTGATTTTAATATGCGTCTTATGAAAATATTTTTAGATTTTGATCCAATGAATATTTCTGGGGATATTTTACTATTTCCATTTTTCTTGGGACACCCTATAAATTAATTTTGTGTTTTAGGTCTGGCAGTAGAAATTTATCATTTCAAGTACCCAAAGCACTTAAAAATCTTTGGACAGAGGAAGGGCGTAAGAATAAATCAATTACCAAAACGCTATCTGTGGAAGATGTTGAAACAGATTCAATTCAAGTAATCTATTTTTTCTTTTATCTAAATCTTTACTATACAAAAAAAAATAATTGTTTATGCTTTAATTGTTTTAATTTAAAAAAAATTTTTTTTTTAATGTAGACTGAAAAAGGGAAGGAGGATTTTTCAGAACTCTTCGCTGGAGTATCATGAGAAAAAATGTTTCAGAAATTCTGCCAAATGAGTTTGTTTCTGTATTATAAAATTTAAATAATATTATTAAAAAGGTTTTAATATTGTATTAATTTTTACTCTTATTTAATTTTATTTTAATTAATTTTCAGTGGAAAGCATTTTAATATAATTTAAAATTTAACCTAATATGCTTATTAATTAAAGCAGACAATATATTATGTTGCAAAATCGAATGCGAAAATTTTTCTCTGAATAAACTTTTAACGGATTTAGATTCTAGAACCTCAAATTATAGAGTATCTGCTATGGAAAATATGGTACCAATAATATAGGCAAGAGAACAAAAGTTTGAACCCCTTAATGTAAATTTGAGGATAATTGACTTACTTATGAAATTTGAAGATAATTCATTTTTAATAATTATTCTATTTAATAATAGTCAAAACAATTCTGAATTGGGAGAATACGAAACAATTGGGGAAATTTTTATATGGTTTTAAAAATGTAATTTTTAAGTGACTAAATTCAAAATTTGAATGAAATTGGTCTAATAGTTTATATGTTATTCAATTTTAAATAAGTCGTAAGTTTAAAATTTGACTTCCATTGTCATACCATTATAGTTTTGTAAAGATTAACCATTGTTAAAGAGAGAAAACTTACATTTTAGAAAACCCTTGTTAGTTTTTATTTTTTTTAGGAACTTAATCAACAAATGTTGACAATTTTTTCACCTTATAAAAATTTCATTTTTTTAAATAATATCCTTTTGAAGGTCATGTTCAGTTGCTAGCACATTTATATGTATTTTTTTCCTTGCACAGAATACACATATTAGTATACACATAGTTGTTCAGGGTCATATAACAATAACAGCTGCTGACCACATAAGTAAAGAAATAAAAATAGTCTTATTGAGTTCTTGATCTTGATTGAAATTTATTTCTTATTAGTTTTTCTAATCTGATTAAGGGAGATTCAAAAGTCAGTGATATTAACATTGAAAATGCATAAGTCACCATCAAAAGACCCAGAAACAACATGACCTAAAACAGTTGTGAATAATTTGTTAGCAAAATAAATAAAAGGTAGCATTACATTTATATTAATAAATTGTAATTACATGTATAATTTGTTTGAAAACTTCGTTCACAAAATAAGAAGTTTTTTGTGGAGAATAAACATCTTATGTGAGTTTATATGTATTTTAATATCTGGATAAATAATTTCCCTTGTTAAAATCGTATCGATATTATACGTTTTACAAAGATTATTATCAAATAGTGAGAAAAATTAAGAATTTTATTGATTGAAAACCACCGGATCTAATACGACGAAATGTGACATATTATTAAGTGATGTACTGGATGTTTTGTAATAACCGTCCTTACTATATATCATTAGAATACTAGTAAAAAAAACAGTATGCATTATTAGTTGCAAATTAATATTGTGAAAAAGAACAAATTAATTTCTAACTCTTATTGTTCTTTACTGAAATTAATATGGGTGAAAGAGGAATAAAAATAGTCTAGGAAATGATTTGAGAATGATGTTTAAAGAAATTCTTGCAGAAAATGAACACTCAGGAGATAGAGCGTTCGCCTTCCAATGAGGTGAACTGGGTTTGAATCCCAGCGATGGCTGGTCGATACGAATTCCGTATCCGGCTTGCACTGACCTCAGTGATAGACGGACCATGGGTTAGAGTCCCCTTGTCGTCAGGTTAACTGTAGAAAATCTTCGTGGTTTACATCTCCATGTAAGGCAAATGTTAGTTAGTTTCGTAAAAAAAGTCCCCAACGAAGGCAAAATACTCCCAATACTTGACTCAGGAGTTCCCTTGTCTTTGGATTGGGTTCAAAATTACAAGGCTACATAGTTGAACATTAGTAGTCGTAAACCCAAAAATTGGGTTGGCTGCTCAACGACGGTTATAAAATATTAAAAATAGGCAAATACATTCTGCTTTATGCTTTTTCCTGACATCATTAATGATTTAGAATTTTTCTAAACATTTTTGTAGGGTGGGATAGCCTGGTTGATAGGACGTTGGGGCCCATGTCCAAAAGGTTGTGAGCCTGCCGGTTGAAGACTCCTCGTGTAGGTGTCTATCTGGTGACAAAGTCCTCTAAGTTCCCGGAACAAATAAGTACCTCTGGGGTTACTGAAGTGGGGATTGATTGTTTTCAGATTCAGATCAAAATTACAATCTATGGATGAATGAATAGATTTGCCCTGTAAAACGTGCTGTGATGTGTGTGAAGATATTCTTGGCCAGAGATGGCACCACTGAAAAAAAAAAAAAAACACCCATTGTCTTAAATTTGCTTGGTTTCACCAAGTAGGCAAGCTGGTATTGGCAAGTGGCATTAGAAACAACTGAAATTTTTTTTATCACTTTAATGTTAGTTTGTCACCCATAATGTGTGCAGTTTTTAATTTTTACAAAATTTTAAATACTATATTTTAAGGATCATCAGTATTTAACACCCTGCGTCACACACTCTCTCTCTGTATATATATACACCGAAGAGCCATTACATTATGACCACCATGCTAATAACATGTAGGACCACCTTTATCTCTCAAAACTGCTATCACCCTCCGTGGCATTGATTCCACAGGTGCTGATAGGTAGTCTGAGGTATCTGGGACCAAGCGCTCACTAACTGGTGATGCAATTCCCTCACATTGCGAGGGGGTAGTGTGGCAGCACGAATTCGGTTTTTCAAGTAGGACTGTAAGTGCTCTATTGGATTAAGGTCAGGTGAATTTGGGGGCGAAGACAAGACTTGAAAGTCACTGGAATGTTTTTCGAACCAATCCATGACGATTCGACCTTTATGACATGGTGCATTATACGGTTGGTAAACACCATCCCCCGCAGGAAAAACTGTTGCCATGAATGGGTGAACCTGGTCTGCAACTATGTTCAAGTAGCTTACAGACGTCAGGGATTGTTCTATGAGGATCATGGGTCCTAATGGGCTCCATGAAAACATTGTTCCTGGGCGAGAAACTATGAAAACCAGGGTGAGCCCATTGTTATAGATGGAGGGTGATCATAATGTAATGGCTTTTCAGTGTATATATCTGTGAAAGTTCCATACTGATAAAGATAAAGTATCTAATGGCTCATATTGAATGTGTAGAAATTGCTGCTTACCATTGTCTGATGGTTGAAGTCCAGCGTCTGTCTCTGGTTACTAGAATAAAGATCCATCAAGATGACATGAATCAGATATGCGCAGTAAGTCAGTCTACTCAGAGGAATGAATAATTTATAGGAGAGAAATTTGTCTACAACACCTGTAAAAATACACAATGATTTATTTATGAATGCTACGTTTCAATAAGCCTTCTAAAATGAGATTTAAATAATTTAAGTTCATCATTTAAAAATGGCCCTTTTAGCTCATCAAATTTCAACTTTATAATTGTGTTTCAACAGGCTGCAGATTTTTTTTTTCATTTACCGGTATCACAGTCAGTAGTTCTAAAACTGTAATTGAACTATAATTTTTTTTGTACATATGCCCACTTACTTTCTGAATGGTAAGTTTCTAAGTATTAATGTATTTGCACAGCAAAATAAAAAGGTGTGTAAAGCTAAAAAAGTGGGAAAAATTCGAAATAAGCACATAAAATTACCATAACTTTCGAACAAATTAAAATTTCGAAAATACTTGTGTTCAGTTTATAAAAAAAATAATCTCCTTTGGGAGCGTAAAATTTCAAAACTGTAATTTCATTTCTGCGGTCAGCACGATATTTTTACAGTTAAAAGTTCTTAACAAATGATGGAATGTTTTTTTTTTTTTTTTTGTATTCCATCGTATTCTCTGTACAGTTTTTTCCCCACATCAACGCGATTTCAAACTTCTTATTCTTATAAATTTCGCGCAGTAAAACAAAATGTAACATAGAGTTGAGCCCTCAAAAATAGCTACGGCGGTCTTTATGATTTTTTTAATCTGCAGAGTTTGTGTATTTTTTCATTTCATTTTTGCCATAGATTCCAAGATTATACATTAAATACATCCTGAGTATTTCTTTTTGATTTCCAAGTAAAAAATATATTATTCCTCATTGCTTTATTAAATCTTAAATAAACACAAAATGTTATTTAAATTTTTTTTTAGGAAAGAAATGAAATTACTGGGAAATAATACTTTATAGGTAAGAAAGTTAATAGCACTCAAAAGTGGTATTTGTAAAGTGGGAAAAATTGATTTAATACATACCTCCATGTCCAGATAAACAAACGAAAATTAACCAGCTCAAACTCAAGCCATAAACCGTGCGAGTTAAAGCATTGTAAAAGCTGGCTCCCACTAAATTTGGTGTTTGGTGATAGGTACCATAGACACAGTACAAACCAGATGTAATTGATAGCAGCCAACCAGTCCATAAAGTAGCCTATAAATTATCAAGAAACGATATACAGTCAAACCCCGCTATAGTGAACACGATTTATAGTGAACGAAATGTTCGGTCCCGTACCTAGCTGTACACGTATGTTATTTTTTGTGGATATAGTGAACCAAAAAGTGAGGAAGTTGGATATTATAAACTTTTTTCTGTCTTCGGCTGATTTTTTTTTTGTAATAAATTTGAAATATCTACTTCAAAATAAGTACTTGTACTGATTTTTAAAACCAATTATAGAGTGGAATATAGCGATAAGCATCTTTTCTTGTTTCCTTCTTCTATCTCACTTTCCCATCCCTAAATAAAGAACAACCCAGGCAAAATTTTCCCTGAATCAGCTTCGCATTAGCTAAAGATAACAAATATTTTTTTCTTCTTTTTTTTTTTACACAAGACGAAGAGTAATAAAAATAACTTTGCACATTTTATGTTACTACGTATTATTTTTCAGTCATTTTTGTATTTCATTTAATTGGCCATTTATTTAATTAGTGTATAAAAAAAAGGAAGGAGTTCGGAAGCCTTAGTTAAAATTGTTTGTGGAACGGATATAGTGAACCGAAATTTCGGTCCCTTGAAGGTTCACTATAGCGGGGTTTGACAATAATATCTCGTAACATTCTTTTTGAAATTTTAATATTATATTTTCACAATCTCTTTTTATATTTTTTGTAACACTGGAAAACAAAAAATTTCTGTTGCACGAGTTTTTTTTTTTGTTTAAGCGGATGTTGGATTTTTACACGTCGCTGATTTCAAATCTGCAATCTATTTCTCTCTTCAAGCTGCAGTTTATTTAAATAACAATTTTCGACTATCTTTTGTTGAAAAATACAAGTTTAAAAGAGTTATATTTAACGGGGATTCGTATAAATAAATGTTGTGGCAAATTTCTAGGAGAGTTAAGGCACATCATCAGGATTAAAATTGCATAGGAACCCATGGACGGAAAATTCGCACGCCGCTAGGGGCGCTTTCTTATTATGGACTGTTTCTTCGCGTACTTCTGGTCCCTCAGTGGACTGCTCGTTCCCAGCAGATCACCGATGTCAAGCATCACTGAC
Source organism: Parasteatoda tepidariorum (assembly GCF_043381705.1). Taxonomy (NCBI): domain Eukaryota; kingdom Metazoa; phylum Arthropoda; class Arachnida; order Araneae; family Theridiidae; genus Parasteatoda; species Parasteatoda tepidariorum. Next base: position 32,115,078 of record NC_092211.1, read on the forward strand.
TGCTGTCAGTGTGCGGGTGGGTGACCACTTGGATCAGTCTGCGTAGGGACCGAGGGTGTGCGGGATTGGTCCTCGTTAAACTGTTCTATCGTAAAGTGCTCGACTTTGCGTGCAGGTAGTTGGGCTACTGAAGTTGGGGTGCCATCCCCTCTGCAGAAGATCAAAATTGTGATGGCGTGTCTTCGGATCATCCTCAGGGATGTTTCCCAGACCGTTGCCAATAGCCCATTGTGCAGCTCTAGTGCGACGTAGATTAACTACAACTACTTCGCGTGCTTCTGAAAAGCTCATAATATGAAAGCGCCTTTAGCCGCGTATGCCGACATTTTTGGTCGTGTAGGTTCCTGATGATGTGTCCTAACTCCCCTAGAAATTTGTCCCAACATTTACACGAACCCCTGTTTCATATAACGTTTTTAAACTTCTATATTTTTATTAAAACTTTTATTTAAAAAAAATGATAACTTTAGGAGTAAAACTAATTTCAGATTTGGAGTCCCCACACCTGAATTAAGCAAGATTAAGTATTTGTATAAATGCACCAAAAAATTTGTTTCCCAGTGTAATTATCTATACAATTTTATTCTTTTATTTATTTTTTAATCATTTTTATTATTATTTATTTTTTTTGAGAATTCAGTTTATAGATTTAGCAAGTTCCTGTTATATTTTTAGTTGTAGTACCGAAATTAATACTATTGAAGCAGTATTAAATAGAAATAAGACATAAATAAAATCTTAATAATTAAAATGAAAATGTAAATGTGCGTTTGCAGAACAGTACTTCATCAGGGGACACACTGCCTGCAAACACACAGGAGCCTTTCTGTTGTTAGTGGATTTAACCGAAACTAACAGTGCCCCGAGGCCCCTTAGTGAGGAGACAAAAAAGTAACATTTACCACAATTTAAAAGCACTATATACTATTGAAGCAATTTCAGAGGTAAATATGAATACTTACACGATTAAGACTTATGTTCGTTATTTTCTTTTTGAAAATTACGTAACCCAGTGCTATGCCGATCAAATATGGCGCAATTCTAGTATAAGGCTTGTAATAAATTTTGTCCATATATTCCAGAAATCTAAAAAAGAAAAAAAGCCTAAATACAATGATATTCATACCATTCGACGGCATTTGTATCATTCTTAAAGTAGAATGCTTAAACATACTTTGGAATTTTTTAGGAAGAAAATATTGTAATTTCTTATTTTTTTAACATTTAAATATTTTTGAGATAAAAATGTATTATTGGGAATTTAAAAGTATTATTTCCAGAAATTCTTGCCATTAAGTTCGATTTTAAAAAATTGTCATGCCCAACTGCTATGTGCCAATCACTGGTTGCGACCTCTTGGATATGGGCCCAGCGCCCTACCGACCAGGCTATCCCGGCCTTCGCTTTTATTATGTACTTTAACATATCCTTGTAGGCCGGGATAGCCTGGTCGGTAGGGCGCTGAGCCTATGTCTGAGAGCTCGTGGGTTCGCACCCCGCCGGCCGAAGACTCACCCGTGTAATAAAGTGACTGATGCACGTTAAATCTGTCGAGTCGCTAAAGTCCTCCATGTTCCCATAACAAATCAATATCTCTGGTGGTACTGGATTGGAGATCGATCGTTCTCTGATTCAGGTCAAAATTACGATCTGTGGATGAATGAATGGATGTGGATGAATAAAACGGGTACGACGTTTGGTGTGGCTGAAGTAGAATTCTTGGCCATAGATGGCGCCACTGGAAAAACAAGAACAATCGCACAACCTCTGCCTAAACAGGCATACGTCAACAACAACAACATATCCTTGTAAAAGTAATATATTAGCTAGGGTAAAAAAATGCTATCGAAACCTAATTCACTCCTAAGGAGGACGGAACTGAAAACATTAAAACCCTTTAAATTGCCAGAGGAAGCAGAAAAATTGAAAAGTTGATCATTTGGAAACACTTCCGTGTTTTATCAGGCGAACTGGTTTTGATGTTTCCATCCTCATAGTGACAACACAAATCTTGATAGGATTTTTGTATCAGAAGGAAGTAACAAGAGCCTTACTTACCGTTGCAAATATGTTGTGTCTGTTTCCATATGACGAATATCACCCAAAGTTCCAGCTAGCAAATCATAATGGTAGGTGATAATGAAACCGCAAAGCCAAGACCCGCATAAGAACAGTGTCATAGTTGCGTAACCGATTTTCGGCCACCTGAAATAAAATTTGTTTTTAATGAGAAAATTCACTGATTCGTTCACGATTTTTCATTATGAAATAAATTTGATATTTTAAAATTTTTTTTAATATCCTCAATTTTTACGCTTCAACTGGGTACCAACTCGAAAAGAAGTATACTGCCGAAATCTCACGGTTGAGCATATAATCACGTGACTGTGCATGACGAGTAAACGTTACAGCTGTTAGACTTGGTACGCTGAATCAATTGGCGGATCAGATTTAATCTGATGTCTACAAGCGAACTAGAATGGCTGCTGAATTCGCGTGATGTCACTTTAGGCTCCCAATGTAATAATTGCAAGCGACGTCACGCATGGTGCAGCTAATCAGATTCGACGCATGCGCGTGGCGTCACTTGGAGGCATCTAATGAAATCTGATCTGAAAATTGATTTAGGGTGAAAATAAACTCAAGCATGAAAGTTGTAGCTTGTGCTGCAGCCATGCGCAACCACGTGATTGGAAACTTGTATGTGATTAGTTGCAAGTACCCAATTATGATAATTAGTTCTTTTAGAAAGCTACAAGTTGGGAGTTTTCGTTGAATTATAATTTCGTGGTGAGGATTTAAGGATATTTGTAAAAAAAATATTTCACCGCAAAACTTTTACTTTTCAAGGGCTTCAAAACTGTATATTTTTTGTCTAATGGATATGATAATAATAATAAATTAATGATACTGATAATTAAACTGGGGATCCCATTAAGGTGCGTAGCGTTTTTTAAAGGTGCTTATTTTCGATTTTTGTTTTTTGAAAGCCCTTAAAGGCGCTTTTTTCATGGGGTTTTTTTAAAAAGTACTTAATTTTCCCCTTTCTAAAATGAGATTTTTTTTCTTCACCATGTCGATTTTCGCCACGTATTAAGCAAAAGCGTGCGTTTCACGTTGTTCTATTCAACGTTTTTAAAATTTATTCAACCACAATCTATTTGGGCGTACCGTCTGTCCATTCGCGATCGCAACGAACTATAGGGGGCGTTGTTGTATGAGACGCTTACCTGCAATTTCCATATGAACCGTCATTCAGTTACTCTGGAGACGTCGTTAATGTAGCNCGATCGCGAATAGCGTACGAAAGCGCCAATCATTTTACAGGTTTGATGAAATACTTGCGAGTCAGCATGTGAGCTGGGTTCTGTGAAATTATTGTACTCTATTGTGCAACTCTGCTGCATTTTGCAAGATATTCTCCTTTTCAGGCTTCATTTTCCACCATCTTATATGGAACCGTAAAATCTCTCGATCTTTTTATGGTGGCTAATATTATCAAGAAAAGAGTTCTTTGTCAGAAACTGGTTATTTTATCACGGTCATGTAAAATTTTTGAAATTTTTTTTTGCATTTTGTTAATGTATATAGTGTTTAAAATATTTTTTGTGTGCTTAAAAAGTACTTAACGGTGCTTATTTTTTGTTGAGGGATTTGGCTTTGCACCCTGGGGGAGGTAGTGCACATCATATGGATGGAGAAATGCATTACAACCGTGATCTAAAAAGTTACAGGCTACCTTATGAACTGTTTTTGTGTACTTTTATTATCTTATCTGAATTTGGGTTATCTTAATTTTATGTTTTATAATAATTATCTTCGAAAAATGGATTCATATAGTGTGTGTTGATATTTCGATGTCTTGTTCCGTTGTCAGTCTGGAAACATGGGGAAAAAACTGTTTTGGACTGGAACACTGAATTCTTAGCTTCACCCAAAAGCTGTGTGAACTAAAATATATTTTTCAGCGGTTGAAGTGAAGGAAATTTTAACTGACTTTAAATTAACTCAGATTCTGACATGGCATGGAAATTTTAGCCTCTATTTGTTTACGTTTAATTTAGGGAATTATAATTTCTGTTCTTGTGGTCATGGTGTTGACATTGTAGAACGCATTATATTTTATTGTAATTTATATTCAAGTCAAAGAGAAAGCTTTAAAAAAAAGGGAACTGAGACACGGGTATTTCTTGGCCAACTGTTTTGTCCTTGTTTATTAAATGCACTGAAAACCTAAATATTTTACGCAATTTTGTCTACAACTTGGCTTTTTTTAAAAATTTGTTCTGTTTCTTTTCAATTTACAATTGTACTTTTCCCATTTACATCTGTGAGCCTCATTTTATACTTTGTGTAGCATAAGGAGTCATAAATTTAATAATAATAATGCAAATATGTTCTGTATTAGCTGTTTTATCGTAATTTAATGATTTGGCGACTAACTTGACAAATTCGCTAAATTATAAAATTGTGATGAAGCAAGCTATTTCGTAGTCTATTTGAATGCAATTCGTTGTGAAAGGTTTACCGCATCATTGAAGCACAACTCATAAAGAATTGACAATATCTCTAATTTATGAAAATGGAAAAAATTTTATAAAAAGTTCTTTTATTTACCTCCAAAGTGTAATCAGGAATAAGGGACTTAAGGCAAAGAACTGCATATCATTTGCTAGATACCAAGTCAAAGCAAAGCACTGGAAAAAACATAAATTTCTTTAATTTGAAAATTTCAAAAGTCATATTCATTCTATCAGATTTAAAACTGAGAATGAGGCAGTAATTTTGATAATTTTCATCTAGGTAGAAAAATTTCGCCAAGAATTGGCGACTTTTTAAAACGAATTATTAACTTTTGAAATATTTAAGTAATTTGTCCGTTCTAAAGCTCAGATAATTCTTCACGTCTAGATGATGTATAAAGTTTAAAATCATTGCTTTGCTTCAAGTATAAGGCACTTAAACTGTGGCTCTTTTATTTTCCTTAGCTTCGACAAACAATGCCAATCATCAATTGTATAGCTTGATAAAAGCTGGGGGGTCATGAGTTCGATCTTGGAAACAAACTAAATAATCTGCATTTATAAGCAGCAAGGTTGAATCTGTTGTGGCTGAAAATACTCTTGTTGGTTGGGGAAGTTTAGAGCGAGTGGCATCTGCTCAGTTGCTGCCCACGCTGCTTAAACAAGGACAAAATAATGTGATACTGCTAGCGTAGCCTGCTAAAAGACGAGTACTGAAAGATTGGGGCAGGTGATCGTGCTTGCATTAAGATCACGTGTTCCTTGTAATTAATTTTTTCTTGTATTACCTAACCTAATCAAGTTTTAACCTAAGGCATACTCATAGTCACTTACCCTATACATAATTACTTTTTGCTATCGTTTCGAAGTTAAGAGGATGATGCTAATACCAATTTTACGTCTGTGCTCTGTACAGTGCGAAAAAAACTACCCTGAATAATTTTTGATCTCTAATGATCGGATTTTCACATTTTAAGGACTCAATTTTAATGGCTCGAGGGGGGACCTCAAATATGCTATTTAATAAGTGCAGACGATATTTTAAATTACGAAATCAGATACAAAAACGTACTTTCTCTGAATAAACGTCCCTTTTTTTCGACTGATTAGGATTTCTGACCTCCAAAATGTAGAGGGTAGCCGCAATCTGGGAAATATGTTCCCAATATTTTGGTCAGGAGAGCGATTCAAAACTTATGTTAATTTTACTTTTTGCGTATTTCTCTATATCTCGAGAACTTTTTCTGCGAATTGAAAAATTTTTTGCACATAATTGTAAAATTTGTTTATCCAAAGATAATTCCATGCAAAAAGTAACTTTTAGTAAATATTTATTATTTTTTCTTATTTTATTTAAGAATGATTGAAAAAAGTTTAAATTGTAAGGTATACAATTTTTTGAATCATTTTAAGGAACATAATTTTGTACAGCAAAATACAAAATTTGAGCAAAATTGATCGAATAGTTCCTGAGAAATCAAATTTTAAGTATCCGATTTTTTTAAACTTCAATTTCTCAGAAACTAGTCAACCGATTTTGCTCAAATTTCGTATTTTTCTATGTATAATTACATTTTCTAATTGATGCAAAAAACTGTATACATTACAATTAAAAAAAAATTCTCTACCATTCCTAAATAAAATAAAAAATAATAAATATTTATTAAAAGTTATTTTTTTGCATAGAATTATCTTTGGATAAACGAATTTTATAACTGTGTGTAAAATTTTTTTAAATCGCTTAAAAAGTTCGAAATATAGCGAAATAAACAAAAAGTAAAATTAACATTAAGGGGTCCAAACTTGAAGCGCTCTCCGGACCAAACTACTGGAACCCTATTTCCCAGATTGCGGCTCCCTCTCATATTTTGGAGATCAGAAATCCTAACACGTCGAAAGAAAGCCACATTAAAAGAAAGTTCATTTTTGTGTCTGATTCCGCAACTTAAAATATCGTCTTCACTTATTAGGTAGCATATTTAAAGTTACCCTCTGGAGCCATTAAGATTGAGACCTAGAACGTGAAAATCCCAACATTAAATCAAAAGTTTTTCAGAGTGGGCCGTTTTTTCGGCGCACTGTGCATCTTTAAAGGTATTTTTTTTATTGTAAATCATTTTTATAAGTTTATATTATATTGCTCGATATATCTGTATATCGGAGGTAAAGGACGCCATGCTCATTTGTTTCTAAAATTGAGTTTATGCCATGTGCATATTGCATATTTTTCATTTTATCTTGTGGTATAGGGCACTATGTCCTATACCACATAGTTATTGGGGATATAATAATTGGGGATGCTAGACAGTTTGAAAACACACCATGTCCTAAATCCTCTATAGGTAAAAAATCTAAAATTTGCTCTTTTCAAAAATTAGATTTTTGTGACATGATATCCTTTACCTCCGACTTACAAATGTATATTTTTTAATAAAAACTAATACATCGAAGTTGTTGAAAAAAATTATTAGGGGCCGTTCAAAAAGTACGTACATCCCGAAGGGGGGGAGGGGATTTGCTATTATGTACGGTTTTGTATGATGGGGAGGGGGGGAGGTATTATACAAAGTACGTACTTTATAACCAAATTTACATACAAATAAACATACACCAAATTTAAATTTGACTTTATCCTACACCCTCCTTAAGTAAATATTTAATTTTATTTAAAACATAATTATTTTAATTTTTATGAAAAAGGGGGGTAGACTAATAAAATGTACGTACTCTAAGGGGGTGGGAGTAAGACCTTATGTACGGNTTGACGTACACTATTGATATAAAGTAAATTCCACCACCAATTCTTATGGCAATTTTGATCAACGTTTGTATCTCTCCAGAAAGGTCCAGATCCCATTACTGGCAAGACAGTGGCGTAAAATGCCAATACAATCATATAAACCGGTGTTAGCCTGTAATTTTTAATAGACGCATTAAACAAAAGCTAGTAGAAGTGGTCTTAAGTTATTTTCCTTTGTTTTAGAGATGAACCAAAATTTAATAAATTGAGGCATGTTTATTTGAGGAATTGCTAAACTAATTTTCTTCCAATATTTTCTATTCAAAATAAATGTCTTAAAATTTTAAATTCTCTGAATCAAAATACTTTTACCTTTGAAGATTTCAGTCTAATACCGTTTCGCCGCCATTTTTTTCACATTTCGTTTTTTTTTAAACATATAAATAATTTAAAAAGTAGCAGATCTAAAAGAAGACCAAATGAAATTTAAAAAATCCCTTGCCTTTACAAAAGAATTTTTTTTACTTAGTTTCGAAATTGTATACTATTTTGTGTATTCTTTTTCAGGCTTTTAAAATATTCAGCTTTTAAACATGATTTATGTGAATTTAGGATTAATAACGACGATAATTTTTTTTCACTTTAAAAAAAGCAATGCAATTACTTTCTCCCCAGCTTTATGCCAAATAAAATTGTGTAATATTTTTTTACATATTCTTCCAGAAAATAAGTTTAGTTTTATAAAGTTTTTTTCCTGCTAGTCCAATCATATGCTGCATTTCTTATGTACTTATTTATTTTTAAGATATTATTATTATATTTTGGTTGATATTTGTAATATTTTTCATTTTTGACTATTCATTTGCAAAATGACTATTTGAATAAAATGTTGACTATTTATTGCTAACTATCGAGTTTTCACAAACTTTGTTGAAATCCTAATGGTTGGAGGGACATATCTTAAATGAGGTAACTAATAAATGCAAGTAAATAATCAATCTTACACATACCTTAGATAACGGTGGACGTAAAAATAAAGCCACGGTGTTTTTCCCTTTCTTTTTTCGCAATCTTGAAAGTATAAATAGGACATCAAAAATCCACTGAAATAAATTTTAATAATTATATTTAATTAATTTTTGATAGATAATTTCTGAAATTGAAAAGTTTGTTTTAGAGTTTAAAATAAATAAATAAATAAACTAGAAGTAAATAAATTTGTATCAGAGTAAGCATTTACTTGCTTATGTTTGGACCTATTAAGATTTTATCTGCACACAATGTTTGTCCTGTAATCATGACCATACTGTGTAAAGTTAAAATCCTTGAAAAATTGAAGTAAAAAAAAGTATACTCATAAGAGTTCGTAAATTAGCCTTTAAATTAGCCACTCTGAGTAACTTTTGATCTAATGTTCGGATTTTCACGTTTTAAAATTCAAACTTAATGGTTCAACGAGTGACTTCAAATATGCTGAATAATTAATGAAAAGTTCTTGAGAAAATAAATTTTAAAAAGTCGTATTTTTAGAATTCAATATCTCAGGAACTATTCGATTGATTCGCCACAAATTTTGTATTTTGCCGTTTAAGCATTTGCCCTGTAATCATTAAGTGCCATGTTATGTATTCTTTAAAATGTTAAAAATTTAAATACCTCACAATTCAAAATCATTTTGACTATTATTCATGATGGTTAAATAATAACTATTTACTATAACTTATATTTTGCATGGAATTCTCTTTTTGATGAACAAATTTCATAATTGTGTTCAACAATTCAATTTGTTTTAAACGTTCGATACATAGTGAAATACGCAAAAAGTAAAACTAACTCTAAAAGGTCCAAACTTCGAACAGCTGTTCTGACCAAACTATTGGTACCATATTTCCCAGATTACGACTATCCCCTATATTTTGAGGATCAAAAATCCGAATCCGTCGAAAAAAAGGTATGTTTATTCGGAGAAAGTAGGCCATTGTGTCAGATTTCGTAACTTAAAATATCGTCTGCTTTAATTAATAAGCATATTTGAAATTACCCCCTTCGAACCATTGAGTCCCAAAACGTGTGAAGATCTGATTATTAGATAAAAAGTTATTCAGAGTGGTCCGTGTTTTACTTTGAGCACACTTCACCTGCTACGTATTATTATTTTGCGATTCTGTAGAAACTGTGTTTGATTTTTTATAACTTTCAAATTTAAAATAAATCATCTCAAAAAATAAAAATAAAATCCAAAATGTATAAAAACCGTTCTTAATATATAAAAAATTCAAAATTTTTATTCTCTAAGAAGTTTTACCTGAGGACAAAAAATGAATCAACTGAATACCATCCATTGAGAACAGCTTGGAAAGGTAAATTATCTACTTGAGGAATGACATTGTTTAGGGATCCTGTGAAATTGTACAACAAGTTAATTTAATAATGTATAACATAATATTACAATAATCATTTATATAGAAATGCATAATAAAATAATATTGCAATATTTTTATTAAAAAACAACAAGTTCTGTTATTTTTTAGGAATCCTGTGAAATTATAGCACAAATTAATTTAACAATGTATAATATAATAATATTACAATAATCATTTATATAGAAATGCATAATAAAATAATATTACAATATTTTTATTAAAATGCCAATATGTTCTATTGTTTCTTAAGGGATCCTGTAAAATTATGCATTTAACAATGCATAATAAAATAATATTATTATAATTATCAATATGAAAATGCCTAAAAAAATAGTGCAATATTTTTATTAAAAAGCTATAAGTTCTGTTTGTAAATCGTAGATATTTTATTACTTTGGTTTTTCTGAAAAACAAATTCCATAAGTTAATTTTTTTCCCGAACGTGCAGACCTGTATAATCTTTTGAGTTGAATATATACTTGGTAAAAAGAATATAAAATTCTCTATGATTTTTAAAGATTCTGTTTCGCAACATTTTAAATAAATAGTATTACAAAACCTTAACTAAAGCAATAAATGTATTAGAGATATTTCTTTGACGTACGCTGAAAAATTATGGTAAGTACCGGCACTCACGTTGCCAGTACTTTTTGTCGTAAAATTCATTTTTACTGTAAAATTTTGTAGCGTAATGTTTACAGTACAATATTACTGTAAAAAATACTGTGTATCAAAGTTTTTTTTTCTTAAAAGTTTAAGGTAAAAATGAATTTTACGATAAAAAGTACTTGCACCGAGTGCCAGTACTTTTTGTCGTAATTTTTCAGGAATTATTTCTTTTAATACATCGACATTTTTTTTTAAGTTAGAAAAATTTATATACTCCTGAATAACATCGAAATTTGGAACATGTACACGGCATAGAATAACTCAAGAGATTTACTATACATTTTAAATAAATAGTATTACATAACCTTAACTAAAGCAATAAATGTATTAGAGATATTTCTTTGACGTACACTGAAAAATTATGGTAAGTACCGGAACTCACGTTGCCAGTACTTTTTGTCGTAAAATTCATTTTTACTGTAAAATTTTGTAGCGTAATGTTTACAGTACAATATTACTGTAAAAAATACTGTGTATCAAAGTTTTTTTTTCTTAAAAGTTTAAGGTAAAAATGAATTTTACGATAAAAAGTACTTGCACCGAGTGCCAGTACTTTTTGTCGTAATTTTTCAGGAATTATTTCTTTTAATACATCGACATTTTTTTTTAAGTTAGAAAAATTTATATACTCCTGAATAACATCGAAATTTGGAACATGTACACGGCATAGAATAACTCAAGACATTTACTATACATTTTAAATAAATAGTATTACATAACCTTAACTAAAGCAATAAATGTATTAGAGATATTTCTTTGACGTACACTGAAAAATTATGGTAAGTACCGGCACTCACGTTGCCAGTACTCTTTGCCATAAAATTCATTTTTACTGTAAATTTTTGTAGCGTGACTTTTACAGTACAATATTACTGTAAAAAATACTGTG
>NC_092211.1:32127145-32163791 GCF_043381705.1 Parasteatoda tepidariorum
TATATATATATAGAATATATAAATTTTTTTTTAAATATTTCCAATGAGCTGAACAATAAGTTTTTCCCTATGAGCAGACCTAGTGCGTTCTCCAGAGTTGGTATCCACTTTTTCAGTACCGCCACAATGGGTGAGATACCGTTGGTCATGTTAATTTGGACGTTCAGTTTCTGCCACACTAGATGGCAGCACCGAGACTCTATTTGGATGCTAAAGTGCACTAGGAATTCTTATTTTTGCCGGAAATGCCAAGAGCCAATAAGGCACTCCAGGGATCTTTTACATGCCGCATAATCATACGACATGGCCGCTGAGGATTTTCTGCATCCCGAAAATCCGGTGTCTGGGCCGGGGATCGAACCAGCAGACTTGGGCTCAGGAGGCCGAGGACAAACCAACTGCGCCACCCAGCAACACACATATATATAGCATAAACGTTAATTATATTTCCAAAAAAAGAAGTTATAACCTTCGTTTCAGAGTTTACGTTGTCAATACGTCGCTCTATCGCCATAAGCCAAAGGGTATTGCTTAAAAAAATAGCTCACCTGCTCTTGAGGAGAAAATACAGCTGTACACATTAAGCTTAGTAAAGAAAGCAGAAGGAAAAATTTTTTCAAAAATATGAACTTGCTGAAGATAATATGAAAATGAAAATCTTTTTATTTCATGGGGTGTAATCGATCTGCAGATACCTTAATAATCTGAAGTGTCTTCTACCGTGCTGAAAGGTTTCTGCTGCAACCAGCAAAATATCATTTTAAGTAAAATTAATATATCTTTTAATACTGATAACTTACAAGGTTTGAACATTAGTAGTCGTAAACCCTAAATTGGGTCGGTTGTTCAGTGATGGTTATGAAATATTGATAACTGTATCGACTAGTCAACTCACCTTTTAAACTCACATTTAAAGTTAACAATGCTTTTTTGTTTAGCAAAGATATTCTTTCAAAAAATATCCTTTTTTCCAGGCTTTTAGTATTTCGTTCTTCATTAATTTTCATTTACAGAGTGCGGTATTAATGTAAAATTCAATATGTCTATTTAGGTATATAAAATCAGAATTAGTTTACCTCTTAGTTGACTTGGTGATCTTTCAGGTAGTGCAAGTGAATTTAGTGAGGATTCATTTTTTATATTTTCTGTGTCTTCGTCAATCGAAATGCCTTCCATATTAACATTATTTTGCTTGCTTAGTGGCTCAGTGAAATGCTTAAGTGCAGTTACAGAACTTCCCAAGAGCACGAGCAATAAAAATGCTGAGATTATAAATCTGAAAGTAAAAAATGTTAAGCTTACAAGAAAAGAAAATTGAGGTGTATACATTATGAGCATTACGATGTTTGTTACATTGCACAAATTCTTATTTCGAAGTAAAAATAAGAAAGTTTAATGTTTGTGTGAATTTTTAAAAATGGTATTGTCATCTTTCTTTTAGAAAAATGTAAAAAAAATCGAGTATAAAAAGTATTTCATCCGTTAACTTATTGGAATATTTTGCAATTGTTAAGAAATTAAAAAAGAAGTTTAAAAAAAAAAAACTGAAAGGGTAGAGTGCGCTGAATCTGTCTTCGTTAAACTGTTTTATCGTAAAGTGCTAGACTTTTCGCGAAGTTCGTTGGCCTGCTGAAGAGGGGAGCCATCCTCTCTGTAGAGAATCAAAATTGTTATTGCATGTCTTCGAATTATCTTTAGTGATGTTTCGACCGTCAGAATGTACATCTCTGTATCTATGCATCTGTGTATATTAATGTTAAATGAACAATTTCTAATAGAAAACTTTTTTTTTCAAATATAAAATTTTCTTAAAATTGCAAAAATTATTCTTATAAACCTATTTGCTGCATTATGTGTTGATTATAAAAATTAATTAATTAATAAATAAACAAGTTTTACACCTCTGATTTGGAAATTGCGAAAAATTACTTTTGATTCGGCTTTGAAGATAAAAAAGCTTTGTAATAAGTTTTATGTTGCCTTTAATAAAGTTTAGTAGAGTGAGAATAATTAAAAACAATTCACACTGATAAACTAATTTCTGCTAATAAGCTAAGAAATCATTTCCTATCACAAAACACGTGTTTATTCTTTAACAATTTGGTGTGTTTTCTCAGAGCATTTTTGCCGAGGAAAATTATAAAGTCATAGTTAAAAAGCCTTTCACTCGTAGCAAAGCTACATTCTTTTAATTATATGCACAGTGCGCAAAATTAAAGACGGTCAGCCTGAATAACTTTTGATCTAATAGTCGAATCGTTACGGACTAATTCTTAATGGTTCGAATGAGTGACCTCAAATATGCTAATTAATAGTACGTATGATATTTTAAGTTACAAAATCAGACACAAAAACGCACTCTTCTCTGAATAAACATATCGTTTTTCGACAAATTCGGATTTATGACTCCTAGAATATAAGGGATAGCTGCTATCTGGGAATTATGGTTCCAATAGTTTGAGCAGGAAAGAAGTCTATAGTTTGTTAATTTTACTTTCTGCGTATGTCGCCATACCACACGAAGTTTTCAAAGTGAATTGAAAATTTTTTTGTACAGAATTATAAAAATCATTTATCCGAAAATAATTTCATGCAAAAAGAACTTTTAGTAAATATTTAATATTTTATTTAATAATAGTCTAAAATATTTGCCATAAAGGTATATAAATTTTTAGATCTTTTTAACGAATGCAACTTTAAATAGCGAAATATAAAATTTGAGCGGAATCGTACGAATAGTTCCTGAGAAATCAAATTTTAAGTATCCGACTTTTTTTCAAATTCAATTTCTCAGAAACTATTCGACCGATTTTGCTCAAATTTCGTATTTTGCTATGTATAATTACATTCTTTAAATTGATGCAAAAAATTGTATACCCTACAATTAAAAAAATTTTCGACCATTCTTAAATAAAATAATAAATATTTACTGAAAGTTATTTTTTTGCATAAAATTATCTTTGGATAAGCAAATTTTATAATTGTGTGTAAAAAGTTTTCAATTCGCTTAAAAAGTTCGAAATATAGCGAAATAACCGATAGTAAAGGCTTTTTCAAAGTTTGGTCTCTCAGGAACTATATGACCGATTTCGCTCAAGTTTTGTATTTTGCCATTTAAAATTGCATTCTTTAAATTGTAAAAAAATGTGTACCTTACAATTTAAAATTTTTTCGACAATTATGAAATAGAATAACAAATATTTAGTATAACTTATAATTTACATAGAATTTTCTTGGATAAATGAATTTTATAATTGTGTGAAAATTTTTTTAAATTTCTTTTATAAATTCGTGATATAGAGAAATAAGCAAAAAGTAACACCCCCTATATTTTGGGGGTCATAAATCCGTATCCGTCAAAAAAGGTGTGTTTATTCACAGAAAGTACGATTTTGTGCCAGATTTCTTAACTTAAAATATCATCTGCACTAATTAAGAAGCATATTTGAGGTCAACCCCTTTGAATCATTAAGTCCTAGAACTTGAAGATCATTAGATCAAAAGTTATTTACAGTGGCTCGTTTTTTATTTTGCACATTGTTCACATACTTGCAAGTTATACGTTTCTCAAAAACGCTTTCCTTAATGGTTGTAAAATGATATTTTAATTGTCTTTATAAACAGTCTTTACATTCACATATACTCCCCCCCCCACTGCGTGAAACAACTAACGGCATGTAGTAAATCTTCAACGTGTGTTTAAATTATTTAAACGTTTACAATAGTAAAAATAATAATAAATTTAATTTATTAAAACAATAATCAAGTGGTTACTTGATTAATTATAAAAATTAAATTTTATGGAATAGTATTCCATTAAATTTTATTTTTGTTTGGAAGAGTTGGAAGGTAAGTATGTACCACCTTGCCGCAAAAAAGTATCTGGGATTTTTAGTCGGGAAAATAAATTAAATATTTAAAAAAATTTGTTCAAAGTTAATTGGAACGTGTTCAAAGTTAAATTGGAGTGATTTTTCCAAACATATAAAAATCATTAAAACAATACAAATTTAAATTTTTTCGAATTTTTTGTAAGCTTAGACGATTATCTTTTCAAATACTACAAACTTAGATCGCAAACTCTTTTTTTTTTCTCCACATACCTATGATTTTTCTTCTTATTTACTCACTATTTACTTCTAATATATCTTACTTATGTACTCAATTGTGGTTTTCTTCATTTATTTTTTGTCGTCATTTTTTCTGAACTGGAGTTTTTTTCCGCATTGACGAGTTCATAATTGGCATATAGGGTACTAGCTAAAGACTGCCAAGACTTCACCTATCAGTCATAATTGTTTAAAATGTTTAAAAAAAATTACATTATTCACTAAAATATTATTTACAATGAATAATTTACATTACATAATTCACTAAAATATTATAGTACGGTATCTTCAAATAACTGCTTAAAATCATAAAAATGTCCTAAATTTTCAATTCATTAACATTGTAAAAAAAGAACTGCATAACAGAAGCAATAAGACCTTTGTTTTAAGGAGATTCTTTTATGATCAAAATATTTCTAAATGATTTATGAAAGAAAACTTACATTGTTACAATTCCACCATCACTCAGTTTAAGAGAATTGGGTTTGCAACTCAAAGAATTTATTTTATACCCTTTCGTAATTTGCTTCAAAGCAGGCATAAAATCTAACAAAAGAAACAAAAGAAATATTAATTATATAAAATTATAATAATAGTCTTATTATTAATTTAGAGATTTTCTAGAGATTTCTTTATTTACATTTGAAATAATAATAATGATAAAATTAAGAATTTGTGCGTCTGCCTGTTTGTGTGTCTCTTTTTGAACTTTAAAACCGTTTGTGCTAAGGCCATGAAATTTAGGCAATGGGTGAAAGGTGAAATCGATTCGAATCGAAATTTAAGTATGATTTAATCGAAATTTTAGAACGATTTTTAGAATCTTTCGATTCTAAAAATCGTTCTAAAATTTCATTTAGATCGTTCAGGAGAGATGTTTGAGAGAAATTTTTTTTTATTGGCTTTAAACCATTAATATAAAATAAACTGTTGACAATTGTATTTTTCGAACATTTTAAAGATGACATCAGCGATGAAGACTACCTTAAAATTCTCACTAAAAAAAGAAGAGTTTATTGCACGTTCTTCAATTCTTCATTATGTCAGATAAGAATATATATATTATCGGCAAAGTTTGAAATCCGGCATTCTATAGAATGCCTAGGCATTGTATATAATGCCTAAAACTAGCCGGCAATGTATGAAATGATTTATATTTCACAAATTTCCTAGGCATCCTATAGAATGCCAAATGAGAGACCGGTAAAGTATAAAATCTTCTGTGGCCATGCTAGTAAAGGTGATGAAATGGATATTTTGTGCAATATTTGTTTCCAAATTGAAAATAATTGTGACTTAAATGTGTATTTTTTATATGAAAATTTTGTTTCCCTTAATAAGAAAGGCATAAATTATGTTTTGCACAGCTTACATTTTTCTTTACACATTTTGAATAAATTCTTTTTAATGGCACTCTCATTAATTTTCAGAATAACATCTTTATTTTTGAGAAATGCGCATCATTTACATAATAACCTCATCAGGACGTTTTTTTTTCACACTTTGCCTAAATAGCATTTGTCATTCTATAGAATGCCTAGGTATTATATACATATACAATGCCTAGGGAAAGTATCTAAAACTTCTTATATTTCATACCTTGCCTAAAAACATCCGCCCTTATATACTGCCAAGACATTTTATAGAATGCCGGTGCATCATACTTTGCCGGTAATATATACATAGTCCACATGACCAAGTTCACGTGAATAAATTCATGTAAATATGGTTGACTAAGTTGACCGTGATCAACGAAATCCAACATAAATATATTTTTCAATTTTGTATAATGAGCCGCATATTGTTAAAAAAATTAATAAATATCAATCGTTTTTATCAAGCTTTTTGTCTACTAAGTTTCCTGAAATTCTATGACAGTGTTGATAGTGATTGCAATGAAGACAAAAAGTAGTTGTCAAGTTTCAAAATCTCTACCATGCAACACTTAGTTTTTCAAATGCACAGTTGAGTTGGCCTCGAACAACATCATTGAGCCAATCGATACTAAATACAGTTTATCTTTATTTTGATGGAATGGACAGCTAAAAATGTGTTTCGCTTAATCTAAGCCACCAGAAAGGATAATTGGACAAATAAAAAAATTGGAATTATTTAGTTTTATTAATTGTGTTGGTGAATGCATTCCAATTGTGTGTATGATTTAGTATTGTTGCTCATCAGTGATTTATTGATTATACACTTTCTATTCACACCGCACGAAGAAAGTTTGTTCAGCTTGTTAGAAAGAATGAAGTTACTGTTTGGAAATTTCCGACTTAATAAACTACAATCTACTGCCGTCGATGCTGTTCAAACAATAAAAAATCGATTCAATGAAACAGGTAGGAGATATGAAGGTTTAAAAATAAGTAAATGTTTAGTTTAGATTTTTGTTTCTTTTTCTAAGAATATTTCCTTAATAAATTAAAAAATTTCTGAAGTGCAATAGCATTAATTTCCACAAAACCGTTACTAGTCATGCAACCATAAAAATTTAAATTATTCGTGGTACGACCTAATATCTGCGAATCACAGATGTGAGGTCTCACCCTTGCGGTAGCAATAGAACTCTCTACAGGTGCGACTAAAACTTTTTGAAAAAATAAACTTTTTTTTAATTTATTTTAATTCATTCGCAGTGTTAAAAATGGAGTAATCGCATAGCTATCATTCCAATTTATGCAAATTACTCCGTTTATTCTTTGCACTTTTCAATTTCATATGCATTTCTTTTATTATCACTGTTAACAGTTGAATTTTCCCATTTGGAAAATATTGTTAATTTAAATAAAGTAGAAGAAAACGTATCCGAGTACAGGCCGGCTCATCATCTATTTTTGCACCAAAGAGCTAACATAAGCAGAATACTAACATAACGTTAACTTGCGAACTTTTTTGCTCCAATATTGCTTGATAGGTCAGCTCTGATAGTATAGGAGCCTTACTAATAATAAAGCTAACAAATGATGCAATTTAGTATTTGCATCGCAAAAAAAGTGAGGTGATTATGCCTAAAAATGTAGTTTAAATTAGATTAAATTGGATATCTATAAGTGATGCCATGCTTGTGTTGAATCTGATGGATTTCTAAATCGACAAATGTCACGATTTACTGACGATGACGTCACTTGCAAATATCCGATTGATTACTTGCAACTCGAGAAGAAGTGAAGTAATTATGTTTAAATCATGCGATTTAACTGGATACCAGTAAGCGACGTCAAACGAGTTTGGAGAACCTGATTGGCTTTTGATTTGTCAAATGCCACGATTTACCTACGATGACGTTACTTGCAGATGTCCGATGGGATACTAGCAACTCGAGAAGAAGTGAAGTGATTGTGCCTAACCGTATGATTCAAATCAAATTTAACTGGATACTTGCAAGCGACTTCGATTGGCTGGTGCGTCGAACTAGATTGGATNGTACTAGCAACCCGATATGATACTAGCAACTCGAGAAGAAGTGAAGTGATTGTGCCTAACCGTATGATTCAAATCAAATATAACTGGATACTTGTAAGCGACTTCGATTGGCTGGTGTGTCGAACTCGATTGGATTCTAAATCGACAAATGCCATGATTTTTTGACGTGCAGATGATTAGATTCTTTCAACTGGAGAAGTGGTTATGCCTAACCATGTTATTTAAATCAGATTTAACTGGATACCTGTAAGCGACGTCACGCGAGTATGTCGAACTTGATTGGCTTCCGATTCCGCAAATGCCACGACTTACCAACGATGAAGTCACCAGCAGGTGTATAATTATAATTATGATGAGATCCAAATGAATATTAGTCACTTACTTGATATATTAAAATCAGATGGATTACAGGTGTCAGGTAGACATATGCCAAGAGTCACAGGCATTGGTAGAAGATCCTGGAAAATATTGTTGCACAGTATAGAGATCTCATATGAAACTTATACTAAAGTATTAATTAATAAACTTTTACCACAGACAACTTCAAGCTGCAATATTTCCCATGAAAATTCCCGGCGTCACTGTTCTTTTTCTTCGGAGCATACACACTTTTACACTCATCGAAATCCCCGAGAAATTTTAAATTTCCCTCTAAAATTCCAGTTTCTGGTTTTCCAAATGCATCAAGTACTAAAATATACGAAATCGCTTTGTTAAACACGTTGAGTACATTACAAATATTAAGATATTTTTTGCTACGCAGGGGGTGGACAAAACAATATAAACACTTCCATAATATTGCTTTTTTCATATTTGTCAAGAAAACCTTAAAGAATCATTTTATAACTTCAGAAGTATTTCGATCATGCGATTGCTTATACTTGTCAATGAAAAAAATTTTTGTTTTAAAGGTTAGAGGGAGCAATAATAAATAACAAACAGAAAATAGTGTTTTTGAACACCCTATGTCAAAAAAGTAAGCAATAAATTTGTAGCTTGTAACAATTACTTTGGTCATTATATGAAATAATTGTACAAAATTTCGTAAGTCTAGATTAAATATTCACGCAGATATGGACATTCTTATAAAAAAAAATTATTTTTTTTGTCGTACATTTTCTTTGTTATAACTTTAAAAATATTCAATGGAATTAATATTTTTTTCTCATAATTTTGTAGTGAAGCGTAATTGGCAATTATTGAAAAAAACCCGATTTGAATGTCTTGAAAGTTTANACGGTATTCAAAAGCAAAAATTAACACGTTGAATGCCATGGGGGGTCACCGGTGACCGGCACTAAGTTTGTTCGTAGCTCCACCGGGTCATTGGTGACCTCAGTGAATTAAATGTGTCACGAATGATTACAAAAATTAACTGTTTTGTTCTAAATAATATTTCATCAAAATATGCAACGCATATTAGAAAATCATTTTGACCAGTCGGGCAAGACATGTAAAATTAGCGTGGCATTCAGCGTGTTAATGGGAAAGTGGTACTAATTCGTTTAGGAAAAACATAAAAAATTGGCACCAATTATGCTTAATTAATTAAGGTAATGTATGCATATTGAAATAAAAGAAATAAGCAATATGCTAGAAAACGAAAGAAATGGAGTAAAGGTATTTGTCTAAAACAACAGAAATAAATCGTCATACTATCATTGACGACAATGATGATTAATTAATGTTGGTAATATGTATTAATTGAAATAAAAGTAAACTAACTTCTGAACTCAAAAGCAAAAATAAGTAGAAAAAATACTTATTCGCGTTATGGGTAACCATTAAAAAAATCTGCATATTATTATTGACACTAAAGCTCAATTAATGGCGTTAATGGAAGTAAAATACAATAAGCTATGTGCTCAAGAGCCAAGCTCGTGAAAGAAAGATTAATGGGAAATTTATTTAAGAAAACCGTAAAAAAATTCCCATTCACAGATGACGCTTAATTCATATGTATCACTGACGGTAATATGTACTACTGGTATTATGGTAATTGGCGAATTGGCTCTGATAAGAATTCTACAACGGCTTTTCCGCAGTTTCAGAAAATATTTTTTCCAGTGGTATTAATATCCAGTGTATTAATATTTTAAAGAATTAGAAATCAATAAAAATTTTTCCACCACTACTTATAAATATTTTAACAGTAAATTAAAAGTCAGATAGAGAAATGATCAGACTCCAAAATCCTTATAAAGTTCGAATGTATATTTTTTTTTAAAAAATTCGGCTTTAGTTGGCTGCCACTGACAAATATGTATAAACTCAAATGCCGAAGGGCTATATAACAAGTACCAAATATACTTATATAGGTATAAAATATTATATTGATATATTTGATGATTTTTAAAACTGCACCAAACAGTTTTAATACCTATACTTTGGAATTAAGTGCTTAATTTAAGGGGAATTTTAACTATCATGAATCGGCCATGAGCAATAGCATCATGCCAAGAGATGTTAAATGCATTTCCTCTTTATTCAATGGTATGAATTACAAACAACGAGCTTTTCTTGCTTCATTAACATAAAGCCACCGAAGATAACAACATATGACATTAAATTAAAAAATTGAAATTATTTCAGCTGTATTAATTGAAAAACTTAGTGAAAGAAACAGGTTAGTGACATTTTCAGAACTAAAAAAAAAAAGTTGCATCTGAACTATTTTATTACCAATCTATTAGAAAGCGGGACAACTATTTCTTTGTTTTTATTTATTTACCATGACCTAATTTGTAATAAAAATCATGCAAGAGTGCTGAAAACTGATGTAATTAGTTATGTTAAAATTTAAGTGAAGGCAAAAACAGTTCTGTTACATTAAACATACCCGTATTTATTCAACCACTTTTTTTTAAATCTCGTTAACTCTGATTCATTAGTTCCCCATAAAATATCACTTATCTGGTTCTTCCAAGTTCTTTAATTGCGTCGGTGTATGATTTTCAGTTTGATTTCATGATTTCGTAGTGTTTCTCAATACTGATTTATTTTTTTTCTTATTTATTTTTAAATATTCCTGTGAGAAGAACAGGTATTCAACTAGTTTTGTATAAAACAAAATTAAATAACAAACGATAGTACCTTACAATATACGTATATGCACCTAAATATAATTGTAAAAGGAAAGATAATATGCTAGAGAAAAGATACTTTTCTGGGGAATGATCCCCAATAATACTAGTGTCATTTTTAATAAATCTAGTTTAATAGTAAGAAATGGAATTTGTAGAAAACCCCTTATCATTTTAAGCTTTATCTTAAAAAATACGAAAACTACTTAGAAAATTGCTTAAAACTTTTTAAATTTTTAAGATATTCAAATCGAATTTTTTTTTATTTGTAGCCAAATGTAAATTTTTCACTTTCATGCGAAGTATAAAAGAACTACTTTAATTACTCATATCATGCGCAGTCTTACGCAAATTTTTCCCAAATTTAAAAGTAATAATTTCGCAATTAATTTCAAATTGTTCAAGAAATTTTGTTTAATTTTATTGAACATTCTTTAAGTTATATCAAAACCACATGACAAAAAAATTAGTTTCCAATAAGTTCATAAGTTATGGTTCACGAAAATTTGTGCAATTATTACATATAATGACCAAAATAATTGCTACAAGTTAAATTTGTCGCTATATTTTTTGTCATAGGGTGTTTAAAAACTCTATTTCTTGTTTTTAATTTATTGCCGGTTCCTCAAACCTCCAAAAAGTTTAAACTTCATTGATAAGTACGAAGAAGCGCATATACTAAACACTTCCAAATTCATAAAATGATTCTGTAAAATGATTTTTTGAGAAACGTCATAAAATGTGGTAGTATAGGTAGTGTTTCCATTATTTTGTCCATAAATCTGCACTGACATAAGACTGTTTCTCTAGGCCAGGAGTATCAATTGTCAATCAGATGCAAGAATTGTATCCTGGCCTTCTTCTAGGCCAGGATACAATTCTTGCATCTGATGTAATTAGATTTGCGGCATGTAGCTCCAAAATTCTCCAAAATAGTAGTATCGAAAGATGTTCGAGTTTATTATCAAGAGAAAATTCTCTCAAATTTCACTTCTGAAAATTTGCGCGTCTGAATCAAGTCTATTGTATCAAGTTACACTTTTCTTAAACAAAAAAATTACACCAAAGGTTGTATAAATTATCTATCACCTAATTAAGTACTTTAGAAACAAAACAAACTTATACCAGGTTATAGTTTCCGACTAGAAATAACTTTTTAGCAAGCAAATTCAGTATTAATAAAAAATTAGCAATTTGTTTGACTTATAGTGATGTTAATATCATGATAAAAGTACCAAGAATTTTTCTGTTTTGTTTTTGAAAGCTAATTATTTAATGAAATATATGGTTAGTTAGCATTTTTTTCGTATGAATAAAATACACTTTGAATTGTTAATATTAATTTTAAAAGAAAGTAAAACAGATATAGGCTATTGTTCTGAGATTCCACCAGTACCAGTTGTATATCACTTGTAGACGTTTTTTAAGTAATCGATCATTAATTAAAAAACCATTAAAATCATTAAGAATAATGAGTAAAAATTAGGTGTGGACAATAAGTAAATTAAAATTGAATATGACAATGATTAAAAATGTATCCTTTTACTCATTTTGGGAAAAATAATAGCTTACATAATTGGATAATTTTTTGGCATCCCTAGCAAAAATGTCTCTGTAAGAAAAAACTTGAAAAGAGAAATAATAAATTTTTAATATCCATGTGTAACAAAGCAAATGTGTACTAAAAACTTATTCAATTAGGATTTGCAAAATTATACCAATTTATATTGTAAAGAAAAATATCTATTTCAAAAACACTTATTCCCAATTTTGAAGATAAAACAAAACAAAAGCACTTACTTTTCAAAGCCCAAGAATTTTGAATATCCTTGAAATTAATATTTTCTTTTACATACTTCAAATCTCGGTCACAGCTGCTGTTTGGAGATGCAGCAAAAATATTATTCATAAGAAGAGAAATAATAGTTTGATAGTCAATCAACTTAAGGTAATCTTGGAAATCAGTTCCGATCAAAAATCTTTCTTCTTTTTTCTGTGCTTGGTTTGCATTGATAGTCTTGTCACGAATACGTTGTCGAACGTCATCAAATTTAATGATATTATCTGGAGCTGTTGCACCCAAACTGTAATTTATGCTTCCCAAAACATAAACATACAGCAAAATGATTCCGGCTGCAGTATATTTCATAGTTGTAGTCTTGAATATTACTTTTAATATAGATTCCAACAGAAAGTAGCAATTTTTACTTTCAGAAAATATCTTCTTCATAACAAAAACAATTTAGTGTAGGAACAATACTATTATCTGATAAGTTATCTAAACTGAACTTAATCATTATTACGTAACTGAGAAAAGTGAATAAAAGAGGTGTATTTTATGAATTATTGCAAAACATTCGATCTATTTTTAAACTAAATTCTCTATTTTAAAATTCGTTAAATCCGCCTACGCTGCTTTAGGCGTTCAACATTTGACATTTTGTTTTGCTGCGCAAAAACAGCATGACTTAGAAGTTTGAAATTCCAGTTTGTTCGAAATTCATTGTAATTTTAAATGCCTTCTTGCGAATTGTTTCCCATTTTTTTTCTACGATACATTTTGTTTTGCCTCGCAAAACGCTATAAAACTTAGAAACTTAAAATTACGAAGGTGCGTTAAAAACGTATAAAGGCGTTTGATAGCGTTAAGTATATAAATAAGGATTTGATTATTAGTTCGAGATTTAACAGTAAAAAAATTTTGGTTGATCTACTGCTTGCTGAACTGCAATTACAGAGTTGAAATTTTACGTGCCATTTTAATACATTGACGTGTCACCATTTTAAGTTTATATAAACTTAATGAGAATTTTTCTCCTAATGAGAATTTCCAAATTCCAATTCCTTAAAATGTTATTGCTGTTTTAAATGTCTTTTTTTTACTGTCATAATAATTATCTATTTATTGTTGTATAAAAATTTTATCTCACGCAATCTTCATTTTATAAACTCGAGCTTGACTTGATATCGAGACATAAAAAATGAATCTATACAGAATAAGATAAAGATAAGATGTTGCCAGGTATACATCTTAACACTTATATCGAAATTTTTAAAAACATATTAAGACTGAAAAGAGTTAAAACTGTATCCAATGCGAATTATTATGTGATATAAGGTTATCGTTATATTGCTAATAAGTAAAATTACTCCGCATTTATTGTTTCTTATTGCGTCACATCCTGTATTCCTTACCTTAAATGTTTGTTTTCAAATGCAGTAGATAATTTTTCAAATCCAGGTATTCTTTTATTCAGAGGGGTTGGTGAGTGGAGCGAACAGGCTATGCCATGCGATATCATACCTGGATTCTTGCCCCAAAATTATTTCTGCATTGAGCCCTCTTTATAACACATGAATGGGTTTAATTCTGCAATCTAATATAATAAGATGAATATATAAAATATAAATCACGGAAGTTTCTATTTCTCACTTTTTTGAAATTTATTCAGAAATATTTTTTTCGAGAAAATTAACATTTTTATCAATCTAATTAAATGACATTTCCGCTCATAATATTAAATTTTTGAAGAGTAGAGGAGAGTGGGGTCAATTGTAACTTTTTTTACTTAACTATTTTTAGCTAACAAAAAATCCAATATATTATTAGTATTAATTGACAGACCAGTAAAGTAGACTACCCTCTACTAGAAAAAAAATACCTTATTTTAAATGTTATTATATTAGTAATTAACAATTTTCGACAGTCGTGCACTTGTTACAATTGTCCCCACTTACGGGGTCAATTGTAACAGTTCATAAATTCAACTAAAACATAGTGAATTATACATATTATAGTTGTGATATATTTTCTTATTGATCGAAATAGTAGTGATATTTTAGGAGTAAAAATAATAATGGGCATAGACCTAAAGGGTTAAACTTTTAACTTTAAGGGGTTAAAAATTTTAATTTATGCTGTGAAAGGTGAGAAATAAAATAATGCACATGCAACATAATATAAATGATATAGGAAACTATTGGCGGTTCTTAAAGAGTTTAGTAATGGTTTGTAAACATAAGATTATTTATTTTCAGCTGTTACAATCGTCCCTTTACTTATTGTTACAATCGGCCCCAAGGCGCCATTTCAGCTTCATTTGTTAAAAACAACGCTAGTTAATTAACAAAACTAATCTTATTTTTTTTGAAATGTTAATTAAAGTGTCCACTTACATATACGGTTAATAATTTTTATTTGTTTAAACAAAATTACTTTGTTACAATATAGTATTCTAATACCAAAAAAGTACTTACGTAGCGTGAAAATATCTTTTGTGATGTAACTCTTTCAAAAGTACATAAAAATGGTTGTCAGCAGGGGCGTGCATGTAGATTTATTAAATACACCTTGTGCGCCACCTAGGAACCAAATCTAGAACCCGACACTCGAAATTTTTGCTCTGTTACACTCGTACCCTGTTACAATTGACCCCACTCTCCCCTACTCTATCTTGTTCTTTTCAAATCCTTAGCATAAGTAACTCAACATTTCAGCTGATTTTAATGATATTTGTTTTATGCAACTAAATAAATCTTATAATGCAATACCTTTTTTTATTTTTGCTGATAAATTCTAAAATTTGTTCTGAGATTTGAATTCATGCAATTAGAATAACTAAACCATACAGTGAACGGAGGTAATTTTCTTCAAAAATTCAAGTTTTGGGGCACTTAGAATTCAGTTAGCATTGAGGAAATAAAGTATTCACGTGACAAGCTTCTTCGCACTTTTCTATTGCGAATTTCTAAGTGGTTAAGTCATTAAGTCTTCATTGTGAAAAACTGGGTTCAGATCACCGACTGGGTTCAGATCAATCCAGATTTTGATAGTTTAGTTTCAACTTGTCTACGAAGTATTACTAGTCTGGAAGGAGCTATGCTGTACCACATTGTCATCATCGGGATGTTGTGTGTGTGTTTTTACTACTTTCATTTCTAAGTTACCCTCATTGTTCAGTTATTTCTATTGTGAATTATTCATTAGTCTTATCTAAACTATCAAATAAAACTGCTATCAAATAACCCATTTTCTATCAATAACAGACCAAAAATGTAATTATTAAAATTTTTTGTCAGGTTTTCATTTTATTATTATTAGAAAAATTTTTCTCCATTATTTATTTTTCATTATTTTTACATCTACGTGAAAAATGATGTATAAAATAAGTACTGTTAGAGTAAAATTTAAACTGGTTTGATAAATGTAGAACATAATTGAAATTTCCAAAGGTTAAACTATATTTAGCTTTATATTTAAGATAGTGTATTGATTTTTCAGATAAACTGCGTTTTTATTTTCGATTATATTTAAATTAAATTCCAGGCTCCAGTAATGGTATGTCTAAATCAGCTAATGGTAGTCAATATCGAAGATTACCGATTAGAGCAAAATACTCTTGAAAAGGACCGGGATAGCCTCGGTAGGGCGCTGAGACCATGTCCGAGAGTTCGTGGGTTCGAACCCCGCCGGCCGAAGACTCCCCGTGTAGTAAAGTGACTGATGCACGTTAAATCTGTCGAGTCACAAAAGTCCTCCATGTTCCCATAACAAATCAATACCTCTGGGGGTATTGGATTGCAGATCAATCGTTCTCTGATTCAGGTCGAAATTACGATCTGTGGATGAAGGAATGGGTGTATGAATGGGTCCACCCTACAAACGGGTGCGGCATATTGTGTGGCAGAAGTCGAATTCTTGGCCATAGAAGTCGCCACTGAAAAACAAGAAACGTACACTTTGCCTTAAATTTGCTCGGTTTCACCAAGCAGGCTTGCTAATATGGCAAGTGGCATTAGAAACAACAACTCTTGAAAATTTTATTGGCTGCAATTTGAAACATGCAGAATCTGTTTCAAATGATTTAGCCAACATTTTTTTTAAGAAGATATGAAACAGACACCTTTTCTCATTGTGTTACTTCTATAATTCATTTATGATCATTGGTAAGATGTTTCAAATAGTTTTAAAATAAAAATTCATTTTTAAAAAAAAACGTAAGGACGAAAATAAAACGTTAAGTTGAATACCCCTAACAGAGACTGACGTCGCTATTTTAGGTGTTCATCTTAGCGTTATATTTGGTTAGACTGCTCAAAAACTAAGAATTTGAAATTTCGCAAGTGTGTAAAAAATACACAGGGTGCACAATGAAATAAAAGTAACACTTGATAGTTAGTTCGAGAATTACTAGCTGTTCAACTTTAAGGAAAAATTTCAAATTTAAATTTGTTATGCACCTATTGTATATTTTAATTTACGTTTGTGTAATTGTCTTGTAAGTGAATAAGTTATGTTCTTATTAAATCATCTCTTTTTTACTGTGTTTATGACTCAGTTTCAAAATAACAATATTTTCAAGTAGCCTTACTCAAAGTACATAAGTCTGCAGTTTATTTAGGTATAGTTTAAATAGGGTGATCTAAGCAAGCGCCAAAAATTGCTTAATTTCTTGAACTTCCAAAGTAATCTGCAAATAAAATCTTTACTGAAACAACAGTAAAGTTTCTGTGTGCTTAAACTACTTTATGCAATTTACTTTAGTTATGGCAGATTAGAAATAAAATTTTATATATTCGATAAAATAGCTAAGTACAACGTCATTTATTCGGAAAAACAATGACTTTGAAATTGCATTTTCTGGAATAAAAAATATTAATTTCCAATATTAACAAATTAATGTTTTTAAAATTTTATTGAAATAGTTTTAAAAACCATTAGAGTTTTTAACCAAAGGTTTCAAAGAGCTTCGCCAATCTTTACCTCTTGTTGGAGAAAAAGGTTAGCTTTTGATTATTCTTCCTTGAAATTCAAACTACAAAGAAATTCAAATTCAGTTTATTTTGGAAAAACGAAACATTTAGGCGAAAAAAGAATCAAATTGCCCCTTTATATGTTATTAATCTCCCCAGAAATGCTTGGCTGATTTTTCTAGATGTAGCACTTAATAATTATAAAGCTGATTTCATGTTTCTCTTTGTAAGACGTTAGAGAAGCACTTTAGCAATGAAAAAAAGGTATTATTAAATAAAGGGAAAAATTTCTTTAAAATGCAATATATTTCTAATGAGTGTTTGTTTTTAGTACACTAGGATGCCCCGCTCGCAAACCTTTAATTGCTTCTCAATCATAAGTTATTTCTTCTAAACATCAATATATTTCCCAGAAAAGATTTTTGTCTTCAAAATATATCGTTATTGGAGTGATATGCAAGAACTTTTTGTTAATTTATTAACTGTACCAAAATAGCTAGATATGAAAAATCATCTGTATTTTGAAAGAAAAAATTTAACTGAAAGAATACAGATTGTACCGTTAAATCCTATATTCAATCAATGAGAAACTCCGAAAGAAGAGATGATACGCTAAACAATACGATAAATTAGATCGAAACTAAGAATACAGGTTGTGAGAATGGATTAGAAGAAATAAATGAAGTAAATTTACCAGTTGCCGAGACTTATAACATTAAGTAGGTGCAATTAAAATTTACATGCTGCCAGATATAAATCTTAATTATATAATCTCCAGCGAAAAACATAAGAGACAAATTGCATTAAATGCAGCTCTATTCTTTCATGCAATTTGTTGAAAAAAATTCATTTTAACAAATTTAAACTCACGATTGTATGTGTGTGCCCGCTATCTTAAATAGATTATTTAAACATTGCATCTTACCTCAGATCAGTGTGATAAAAAGTAAGGAATCTTGGGAGCATATCGGTGAGTCAGCAAGTAGTATCCTATGAAGAAATGAGCTCGTGAAATAGCTCTTGATCCATAACCTATAGCAATAACATCCATATTCTCCTGACACACGGCGTCCAATTTATTCGATAACATTTGGTATAATTTTATCACTTAAATCATATTGATGTTTTTGTTTCATTTTGCAAAGCGCAGGTTGACGTAAAAATATAACTGGATTTACCCTAGCTGAGTGTTGGGAATTGAATTTAGTACACATTCGAACAGTTTTATGGCATATAAATAGACTCAAATAATTCGTAACTCTCTTCATAACTGAAATGTGAATAATTAATTAGATAATTTATCGCATTGAAGAGTTTATTTTCTTTTAAATTATATATTTTTAAACAAAATTAGTCTGTCATTATTTAAAGTTCTCAGGTTTATTAATCGTCTGCCATTATCTGGTGGACATTCGATTAGGGTTAGACATTCGAAATCCAAACTTTAAAATTGTACCATGGACTTGGAAGTTACATAATTTGCATACAAATAATCAATTTTCGAAGTGAGAGCTTCGCATTGAAAAAAAAGTTTANTTATATGGGTTCGAACCCCACCGGCTGAAGACTTCCCGTGTAATAAAGTGACTGATGCACGTTAAATCTGTCGAGTCGCAAAAGTCCTCCATGTTTCCATAACAAATCAATACCTCTGGGGGTATTGGATTGGAGATCAATCGTTCTCTGATTCAGGTCAGAATTACGATCTGTGGATGAAAGAATGGGTGTATGAATGGGTCCACCCTATAAATGGGTGCGGGGTATTGTGTGACAGAAGTCGAATTCTTGGCCATAGATGTCGCCACTGAAAAACAAGAAACGCACACTCTGCCTTAAATTTTCTCGGTTTCACCAAGCAGGCTTGCTAATATGGCAAGTGGCATTAGAAACAACAACAACCCTTGAAAATTTTATTGGCTGCAATTTGAAAAACGCAGAATCTGTTTCAAATGATTTAGCCAATATTTTTTTTAAAGAAAATATGAAACAGACACCTTTTCTCATTGTGTTACTTCTATAATTCATTTATGATCATTGGTAAGATGTTTCAAATAATAGTTCTAAAAAAAATTCCTCTATTAAAAAGAACGTAAGGACGAAAATAAAACGTTAAGTTGAATACCCCAAACAGTGACTGGCGTCGCTGTTTTAGGTGTTCATCTTAACGTTATATTTGGTTAGACTACGCAAAAACTAAAAACTTAAGATCCTGAAATTATGCAAGTGTGTAAAAAATATACAGGGTGCACAATGAAATAAAAGTAACATTTGATAGTTAGTTCGAGAATTACTAACTGTTAAACTTTAAGGAAAAATTTCAAATTTAAATTTGTTATACACCTATTGTATATTTTAGTTTACGTTTGTGCAATTGTCTTATTAGTGAATAAATTTTTATTAGTGAATAAGTTATGTTCTTATTAAATCATCTCTTTTTTACTGTGTTTATCAATCAGTTTCAAAATAACAATATTTTCAAATAGTCTTAGCCAAAGTACATAAGTCTGTTATCTGCAGTTTATCTAGGTATAGTTTAAATAGGGTGATTTAAGTAAGCTCCGAAAATTGCTTAATTTCTTGAATTTCCAAAGTAATCTGCAAATAAAATCTTTACTGAAACAACAGTAAAGTTTCTGTGTGCTTAAACTAATTTATGCAATTTACTTTAGTTATGATAGATTAGAAATAAAATTTTATATATTCGATAAAATAGCTAAGTACGATGTCATTTATTTGGAAAAACAATGACTTTGAAATTGCATTTTCTGGAGAGAAAAAAATATTAATTTCCAATATTATAAAATTAATGTTTTTAAAATTTTATTGAAATAGTTTTAAAAATCATTAGAGTTTTTAACCAAAGCTTTCAAAAAGCTTCGCCAATCTTACCACTTGTTGGAGAAAAAGGTTAGCTTTTCATTATTCTTCCTTGAAATTCAAACTACAAAGAAATTCAAATTCAGTTTATCTTGGAAAAACGAAACATTTAGGCGAAAAAAGAATCAAATTGCCCTTTATATGTTATTAATCTCCCCAGAAATGCTTGACTGATTTTTCTAGATGTAGCACTTAATAATTATAGAGCTGATTTCATGTTTCTCTTTGTAAGAAGTTAGAGAAGCCCTTTAGCAATGAAAAAAATGTATTAAATAATGGGAAAAATTTCTTTAAAATACAATATATTTCCAATGAGTGTTTGTTTTTAGTACACTGGGATGCCCCACTCGCAAATCTCTAATTGCTTCTCAATCATAAGTTATTTCTTTTAAACATCAATATATTTCCCAAAAAAGATTTTTGTCTTCAAAATATACCGTTATTGGAGTGATATGCAAGAACATTTTGTTAACTTATTAACTGTAACAAAATAGCTAGATTAGCAAAATCATCTGTATTTTGAAAGAAAAAATTTAACTGAAAGAATACACATTGTGCCGTTAAATCCTGTGTTCAATCAATGAGAAACTCCAAAAGAGGAGATGCTACGCCAAACAATGTGATAAATTAGATCGAAACTAAGAATACAGGTTGTGAGAATAGATTAAAAGAAATAAATAATAATAATATAATAAGTAAATTTACCAGTTGCCGAGACTTATAACATTAAGTAGGTGTAATTAAAATTTACATGCTGCCAGATATACACCGAAGAGCCATTACATTATGACCACCCTCCATCTATAACATTGGGCTCGCCCAGGTTTTCATGGTTTCTCGCCCAGGCACAATGTTTTCATGGACACATTAGGACCCATAATCCTCATAGAACAATCTCTGACGTCTGTAAGCTACTTGAACATAGTTGCAGACCAGGTTCACCCATTCAGGGCAACAGTTTTTCCTGCGGGGGATGGTGTTTAACAACAGGATAATGCACCATGTCATAAGGGTCGAATCGTCATGGATTGGTTCGAGGAACATTCCAGTGACTTTCAAGTCATGTCTTGGCCCCCAAATTCACCTGACCTTAATCCAATAGAGCATTTGTGGTCCTACTTGGAAAACCAAATTCGTGCTGCCACGCTACCCCCTCGCAATGTGAGGGAATTGCAGGACCAGTTGGTGAGCGCTTGGTACCGGATACCTCAGACTGCCTATCAGCACCTTGTGGAATCAATACCATGGCGGGTGCTAGCAGTTTTGAGGGCTAAAGGTGGTCCGACATGTTATTAGCAGGGTTGTCATAATGTAATGGCTCTTCGGTGTATTTCCCAAGAAACATTTTTGTCATCAAAATATACCGTTATTGGAACAATATGCAAGAATTGGTTAATTTATTAACTGTAACAAAATAGCTAGATATGAAAAATCATCTGTATTTTGAAAGAAAAAATTTAACTGAAAGAATACAGATTGTAACGTTAAATCCTATATTCAATCAATGAGAAACTCCGAAAGAGGAGATGCTGCGCCAAACAATATGATAAATTAGATCGAAACTAAGAATACAGGTTGTTAGAATAGACTAGAAGAAATAAATGAAGTAAATTTACCAGTTGCCGAGACTGATAACATTAAGTAGGTGCAATTAAAATTTACATGCTGCCAGATATAAATCTTAATTATATAATCTCTAAAGAAAGACCTAAGAGACAAATTGCATAAATGCAGCTCCATTCTTTCATGCAATTTATTGAAAAAACTTCATTTTAACAAATTCAAACTCACGATTGTATGTGTGTGCCCACGATCTTAAATGGATTATTTAAACATTGCATCTTACTTCAGATCAGTGTAATAAAAAGTAAGGAATCTTGGGAGCATATCTGTGAGTCAGCAAGTAGTATCCTATGAAGAAATGAGCTCGTGAAATAGCTCTTGATCCATAACCTATAGCAATAACATCCATATTCTCCTGACACACGGCGTCCAATTTATTCGATAACATTTGGTATAATTTTATCACTTAAATCATATTGATGTTTTTGTTTCATTTTGCAAAGCGCAGGTTGACGTAAAAATATAACTGGATTTACCCTAGCTGAGTGTTGGGAATTGAATTTAGTACACATTCGAACAGTTTTATGGCATATAAATAGACTCAAATAATTCGTAACTCTCTTCATAACTGAAATGTGAATAATTAATTAGATAATTTATCGCATTGAAGAGTTTATTTTCTTTTAAATTATATATTTTTAAACAAAATTAGTCTGTCATTATTTAAAGTTCTCAGGTTTATTAATCGTCTGCCATTATCTGGTGGACATTCGATTAGGGTTAGACATTCGAAATCCAAACTTTAAAATTGTACCATGGACTTGGAAGTTACATAATTTGCATACAAATAATCAATTTTCGAAGTGAGAGCTTCGCATTGAAAAAAAAGTTTATTTTTAGTATTGAAAGTTGCCAGAAGATTTACAAAAACATTTAATTCAAATTAAAGCAAAGAAATGAATTTGAAATATTTTTCGAAAAATATTTCAAAGTTTAGAACAGACAAAGTCTTGACTGCATGTATTATGCACTAATAAACTTTTTCTATGCAAAGAATGTTCGTACATAAAAGCTGCTTTTAAAACGTGATTTGGAATTTATGATTGGGAGTGCACACTGTTACGTTTCTGATATTTTCCATGACTCAAGACTAATGAGACTAATTTTTAATTTAATTTATTTTTAACTAGGATGGGAAAGACTGAAATTTTGATTTTCTAGAATGCTTTTATTAAACATTATTTTATTAGATTTTTCTAGAGTTGTTCTCCAATGACCATTAAAAAACTTAACTTGGTTTATTTAATTCAAAATAGCATTTGAAACAGCCATTAAATCATGATACATTTTCAGTCAAAAAGTTTGTCTTTTATGCTCAGAGTTTCAGCTGAGGAATTTTTCAATATAGCATAATTAAACTAATCAAAATAAGTTACTTTCTTACTGATAATGTTTAAAATCAATATTTTCAGTGATGCTAAGTATTGATTAAAAATTTAATGGCCTTAATTCTATTTTGCACATTTTTCATTAAAAAAAAACCTTTCGTCTTTCAATAGTTTTATTTATTTTATTTTTTTGACACATCTAGCATAAATTGATGCGAATCATAAAATTGCTCATGTTTTTTTGATATTTTATCATAAATTTAATTAGTTTTCCTCAAAACATGCGTACAAAGAAGAATTGTTCCAAAAAAATGTTAGTTTCATCATTCAAGTTTTAGAAATTATTTTCAAGGTTACGATTTCATTACATTAATGTGTTAACATTAAAAAAAAAGTATTTCATAATTTTGAAAAGATTATATAAAACAAAGAAACAATTTTTTTCCGCACTTCTACACTAAAATCAATGCTATTGTCTGATAAAAAAAATCACAACACTAGTTACATCAATATAAACAAAACGGATTGTTAGAATCACGGGTTCTTTCCTTAAACTTGATAAAGCATCAAAATTATTTTTTGTATTATCTCCATAACACCTGTTGTAAAGAGTTTTCCCCACAATTTTATGAAAGTTAGGGCAAAGAATAGATACTGTCACGCCATTGTTCACCAAAAAGAATGAATAACGAAGTATAATATCTAGCTTAAATTTCATTACTTAAGAAATATATTTTTATTTTAGAAACTGGCACTGAATTATCTATTTATGAGTACGGATATTCAACTTTTCTTTTAATTTCGAATCAGAAAATTCAAAATAGGAAAACTTAATTTCGAATAGAAAAGGGAAATCTTATACCAAATATTGGGACATATATGCCCTAATGAAACTAATCTATACTATTTATTTAAAAATTTTAAAATAAGAAGAAAAACTGAAAGATATTGCGAACTCTGTAAAAATTCGCAATACATAGAGTAGCTAACATTTTAAAAATGAAACTATGATATTTTTGAAAATGACAGAAATAAATCACACAAAATTAAATTAAGTTTATTCGGAAACTTAAAAGGAAAAAAAATTATTACACATGGTTTGAAAAAAGAAAATATTTCTTCAATGAAGCATAATATTTTTTATGTATATTTATCAATAATAAATAAATAGCAAGTTTAAATGATATTCAAGTAATAGAATGGCTCTAAAACTGCAACATTTCAGAGTAGTTAAAAAATCATATTTTAAAAATAGCAAAACTAAATTTTAAAACTAAAAAATTTAATTCTTATTAGAGTTCAATGGCAGCTATTAAATATAAATAATGCTACAAAAATAACAATATTTAATTTGTATTTACATGCACAGTAGAAACACTGTTATTTATATTACAATTACATAACTAGCAGTTACATAAATATTATATTATATTTTACAATTTTGTAAATGAAAACAATTCTTACACTGTGTAGGGTCTAACCTACCTTAACAACAAAGTATCCATTGGTCAAGTAAATCAGTAGTCCATAACAATAACAAGTTTATTTAAATGAAAAATAATAACAATGAAATACAATAAGCACGAGAGCTTATGAAAAATTAATATGAAGTGAGGGGGGGGGAGCTGCCGCTCCTGGCGAAACTCAAGCTCGCCAACGGCGCCAACACACTGCATCACTTGATTCATTTATTAAGTACACATTTTAAAATTTTGTAGTTAATATCATAAGTACTTTAAGTAACTAAATACTCTTTTTATATACCGTGTCACTTCTAATCAATATAACTTTCAGAGATTACTCAAAATTTTTTATAAATAAAAAAAACGAAGATTTTTTTTTATGATGTATTTTTTTTCTTTTGACTATTTCTTTTGATGTAATTTCTTCGTAATTAGTCAAATGCCTATTCTAAGTGCGATAACTTTTTTTTTATCTTTAAAACTCGTAAATATTGTTATTATTATTATCTATCTTTAAAACACTTACATATTATCATTATTTTTATCTTTAAAACCCGCAAATATTATTATCTTTAAAATACGTAAATATTATTATTATCATTAAAATACGTATATATTATTGTTATTATTTTGCTTCATTGAAGAAAGAGATGCATGCATCCGAATTACTTGCTTTCCAAAGGTATAAATAATATACATAAACGTGTCGAAACAAATAAACGAGTTTTACAAATAAACGAGTTTACCTAAAAGTCTTTGTATGGAAGACAAAATCCCTGAGTTCATGAATAAAATTTCTAAATTAATTGGAGATTAAATATTCAGATGTAATATTAAATAAATAAACACTCAAAAATAACGAAGGATAATAAATAAATAATAAATAAATAAATAAAATACCCGAATGAAGTTTCATTCAAAGACTTAATCATCTTTAATTAATTTTATGAATAAAACCAAAAAGTTAAATAATAGTTAAAGTGCAGAAGTTTTAATTGTTTTGTGACTGAGCTATTAAAGCTAAGAGTTACTTTTAGTGCCAGGAATTCAAAGCCGGCGAAAAGATTTTTATTTTATTTTTTTAAAAAACTTCTTCTAATTTCCCAATTTAATTAACCATTGATACAATTTAATTAGAATATTTAAGATTTACATCTCAAACCATAATGATTGCCTATTATAGTACTTAGAAATCTATAAGTTATATCAAGAATTATTAAATAAAGCTTTTTTTTGCCGACTATAGTATATACATCTACTAAGCTATTTTATTTATTGTTCATTTGCTTTTTTTTCCTGCTACAAATATAAACAAAACATATCAATATAAAAAAAATTATTAATAATAAAAATTTTTATAAATCTATTAAAAAGTTCGATGCAAAACTTTTCATCTGGATTGAAATTTATTTCTGATTAGTCTTTCCAATCTAATAATTGGAGACTCAAATATCAATGAAACAATTAAAGCAAAAGCATACGTCACAGCCAGCACACCCAAGTACCACATGATCTGGAAATAAAATAAAAACATATCAGCTTCAAATAAATAATTATTAATTGCTTAATTAATTAGCATAGTTTAGAAAAGACTGTTAAAAGTTAGTAAAATTTGTTGATAGTAAGAATGACAGTTCGTATGATATGAAAATAAAGAAATATTGTATCAAATAAATTTAACAATAATATACAATTAGTTTTTAATATGTAGAAATTATGAATAAAAAAATATAGTTACAAACGAGCATTATACAAATCAGTTGCTTCATATTCAATTTTAATCCTATTCGCTTCCCTAAAATTATAAAATGACAAATTTCCTTCGTTAATTTAGAAATATGACTTTTTTGAACAACATCAGCTTCGCGTTGGGCCCATGTCCAAGAGGTCATGCGTTTGATCCCCATCGGCTGAAGACTCTCCGTGTAGTAAATGGTGACTGGTCACGTTAAATCTATCGGATCACAAAGTCCTCCAAGTTCCAATAACAAAGCAATACCTCTGGGGGTGCTGAATTAGAGATTGATGGTTCTCTGGTTCAGGTCAAAATTACTACCTGAGGATGAATTGATGTATCAATGGGTCCTCCCTCTAAACCAGCCTGTGACATGTGTGTGGCTAAAGTCGTATTCTTGGTCATGGATGGCTTCACTGAAGAACAAGAAACGCACCCTCCGCTTTAAATTCACTTAGTTTCACCAAGTAGGCTTGCTGGTAATCGCCAGTAGCATTCGAAACAACAACAAAAGCAAAAATCAGATTTGAAGATTTTCGTTCATTCAAAAAAGGAATTAAGTTTGTAACTATACAGTAACTATATTTATAAACGGTTATAAATTGTATTTTTTTGTTGTTGCTGGTGTTGAAAAGCTGTTATCAGTAGCATTTAAAGGCATTTTAGCCATTTTTAAGTATAAAAAATAAGAGGTCGGTAAAAGTATAAAGAGGGGGGAGAATTATTATCTTAAAAATATAAAACAGAGGCACAATGTGTCTGATTGACTGTAAAAAATGGCATTAATTACATGAGTTATTTAATTGCTGTATGAAAGCTGTAAAGACTTTTTCACTTTGACTGAAAAAAACCTGTGTTTTGTGATACAAACTTAATTACAGACAAAAATTATCGGATGCTCTCCTTTGTGTATAGTACAGAAAATGTATAAAAGATATAGAAGATAACTACCTTTATAATTTTTTGTTACTGCAAGTAAAAAGTAAACAAATCTGGTGCTTCTCGAGTTTTTCAACTAAACTTTTTAATATTCTTACTGAAAAATAAAAAATACTTACAACTGTTTGATGAGAAAACCATATTGTAGATTTCATAGAGGTAACGTAGATGGTATTAAAAATTGGATGAATCAGGTATGCGCAGTAAGTCAACCGACTTAGAGGAATGAAGAGTTTGAAGGATAAAATTTTATCCACAACACCTGAAAATCAAAAACATTTTTAAAATTTTAAATGCATGGATAAAATATTCAATTTCGTAAAAAAAAAAGAAAAGTTGACTGATCGTTAAGACACGGTTCCCAGCAGATCACCGAAGTCAAGCATCACTGGCTGCGGTCAGTGTACGGGTGGGTGACCACTTGCCTGCGTAGGGACCGAGGGTGTGCGGTATTGATCCTCGTTAAACTGTTCTACCGTCAAGTGCTCGACTTCGCGTGCAGGTCGTCAGGCTACCGAAGCGGGGGTGCCATCCCCTCTGCAGAGGATCAAAATTGTGATGGCTTGTCTTCGGATCATCCTCAGGGATGTTTCCCAGACCGTCGCCAATAGCCCATTGTGCAGCTCTAGTGCGACGTAAATGAACAACAACAACAACAATCATAGCTCAATGTCTTAAATACTGACTCATGCTGCATTATATAGTGTAGGCAAAAATCAATATTTTGAGGAAAATTAGGTGAAATCTTTTTATGGTTGATATGAATCGAGAACTATTGCCAGTAATGATATTTGGGTCCATTAATGACAAAAGAGACAGGTTATTACATATTTTGTATTACTCCTCCTTAGAAAAAAACTGCAACTGAAGAAAACCGACTTACTGTAGAACAAATTAACATTTCGATCAGTTCACAACAGGTTTAAATCCAGTTATGTTATCAAAAACGTGAAATTTTAATCAAAACATTTCAGGCTACGAAATTAAGTAATTTTAAAGAACAAGTGGGCTGCGCCCCCTGCTCGCTTACGCTCGCCAACCCCCGAAAATTGCTACGCAATCTTGTATGGTTTGCTTCACAAACGAAGCTCGCTTCGCTCGCAACTAACTTAGGTACATTGCAAATGCACAAAAATCTAGGAATTCAAAACAATCATTCAAATCCATTTAACAACTTTTTTTTAAAAAAAATTACATCTTTTTAGTAAATACTAAATCATTAAAATAAATTTGAATTCAAATAAATGACATGTAATTCGTTAAACCTATTAGAAATGTGCTATAGTATAAAATCTTAAAGTGTAACAGCACGTCTGAGACTCATTTTTCAATGAATAACTAATAACAATAATAAAACAAATAAATTTGTGATATAAATCAAAAATCGTCAAATAAAATACTAAAATACTTTCGACAAAATACTAAAATAGAAATCTATCGACAAAGATTACTCACTTCTGCCTAGCTTAATAGTATGAGATTGCCGCAGCTGATTGGGTGAATTTCGGTGGAGATCACATTTGATGAGAATGCTCTCTCTGGTTATTTCAGTTTCTGTTTTTAAAAGTGCTATACGTTGAGCCGCCTCAGCTACATTTGGCATGTGACATTTTTAGCGGCAATCATTGGTCGATTTTCTAGCGTTGCTATCCGGGGAGTTGTAATGAGGCTTTTTTTGTCGCCGTGCAAGAGAAATATATATATAGATGGTTCTTATTAAATATATATTGTAGCCCAAAAAGGGATGATAATTTGAAGCAAATGCGTAAAGTTAAATTCCTAACATCACTCAGAACGTTTAATTTCAGCTAAAATTTCCTTTAAAAATTGAGATTTTGATTCTGTTTCTAATATGAAGTTTTTTTTATCAGTAGTCAACAAACTCTTAAATGTAGCTTCCTTTTAAGGATCTTAAGGACTGATCTTAAGGACTGGATCTTAAGGAATTTTCTGGCATGACATTAGCGCTTACGAGCAATAAATTATTTTTTTAATTAGAAACTAAAATTCAAGACGGTCTTTTTGCCATACGATAATATGTCAACAAAACCTGTCCATCATGGTGCTAAAAACTCATATTTTTTTCGCACAAATATGACGTAAAACTTATGAAGCTCTATTAGATAAGATTTGAATACTTTTGAAACATTCTTAGGGGGAAAAAGTCAACATTTCTAACAATGGTGGTAAAAAGGATTTTAGCTTTAAAAATTGTTACTATTTGTATTAATGAAATATTTAATCTTTCTCAAAAAATATTTAATGAAGTCTTTCTTCACACTCACCTCCGTATCCGGATAGACAAGCGAAAATCAACCAGCACAAACTGAAACCATATATTGAACGAGTGAAAGCATTGTAGAAACTAGCAGCCAGTAGACTTGGTGATTGATGATAGGTGCCGAAGATACAGTATAAACCAGCTGGAACTGCAAGTAGCCAACCAATCCACATTCTCTGCAAAAAAGTATAAAAAGATAANTGGGTGACCACTTGGATCAGCCTGCGTAGGGACCGAGGGTGTGCGGTATTGGTCCTCGTTAAACTGTTCTACCGTAAAGTACTCGACTTCGCGTGCAGGTCGTCGGGCTACCGAAGCAGGGGTGCCATCCCCTCTGCAGAGGATCAAAATTGTGACGGCATGTCTTCGGATCATCCTCAGGGATGCTTCCCAGATCGTCGCCAATAGCCCATTGTGCAGCTCTAGTGCGACGTAAATTAACAACAACAACAACAACCAAAAGGTATAAAAAGATAAATTGAAGACTCGCACGTTAAAATGGCTTAGGTAAAGAACGATTTCCTTTTGATATTCAGTATCACCATAGAAAAGTGGGTTGTCTAAGAGTGTACAGTTACTTTCTGGCAACGAGGGATTACTTACCTATAACAAAGAGAGTTTTCGAAATAGTTTTTTTTAAAAACGGAAAAGACATCACTATTAAAGGTTAGAATCTTTTTTAGATTACGCTGAATCAAACGATCTAATATCCATTCAGTAACAGTTATGACTATTCTGTTAATTGTCATCGGTACCTATAGAAAAGTAAGTAAAAAAAGGCAAAATTACATACACAAATTTGTTGAATGAAATCGTTACGCATTAAATAACAGTAATGACTATTATGTTAATTTTTATCGGTACATATAGAGCATAAGCTGAAAAGAACAGTAAATTTACTTTCAAGCATTACATATAGTTGTCTTTTTTTGTACACGTTCTCAACCTTCTAAAGATGAAAGACCAGTACTTTTAGGGTTAAAAAATTACATTTAAAATTAAAGGAATAAAAGATATAAAAACAAAGTTAAGTAAATTAATTTCCTTTAAAACAAAATAGTCTTATTTCCAGATATAAGATAACTATAGTAACGCAGTTCTTCACGAAGAAAATTTCTATAAATGTAAGGTAGTTTTATTATTTTAATTATTTATGCAGAAAAATGTATAGATATAAGGTTATTCTAATGGTGCAATTTTTTAAAGAGAAAAAACTTTTCAAAAATACAATTCTAATTATATCATTATTAAAATAGAATTATATGTTATATGGAAATAAGATAATTTTAATAATGCTCTAATTTGTCTAAAAATATTTATCTTGAGCCAAAATAATTCAAATAACAAACAAAAAGAAAAAGAAAATAATAGTACAATTTTTGAGGAAAAAAAATAATTGCACTTACTCGAGTAGATTTTATGTCGGTTATTTTTCTTTTATACAAAATATAACCCACAACAATGCCTGCTATGTAAGGACCAATCCTGGTATATGGCCTCATATAATATTTTCCCATGTATTCATTCCACCTAAGAAGTCAAAAAAATATGTAAATCGATAAAAGGTATAGCAGATATAATTTCACAAGTGTTTGATTACATGCTATACTGATCTGACATACACACTCACTTTTCGTACTAAAAACGTATCGTCTGTAATAAAAATAGAACTCGCGTATGTTTGAATTTTTCCCTTTTCCCATTCATCCTGAAATTAGACTAAGAAACATACATAACAAACATAAAGTTTGGGAAACAAAATGGAGTTCGTGAGACCAAGCCAGACGCTGAACTACATCCTTGAGTGAAATAAGTCAATCAATTGTTGCAATTTTGCGGTTGCGAATGCCACCTAGTTGATTTCATTATTCCTGTAGGGTGATATTTAAGCCGTGATGGCTCAGGGGATAGAGCATTCGCCTTTCAATAAGGTGAACCGGGTTCGAGCCCCATAGATGGCTGGTCGATACGAATCCGCAACCGGCTTGCATCGACCACAGTGCTGACGTGAAATATCCTCAGTGGTAGATCAGGGGTTAGAGTCTTTTTGC
Source organism: Parasteatoda tepidariorum (assembly GCF_043381705.1). Lineage (NCBI taxonomy): Eukaryota > Metazoa > Arthropoda > Arachnida > Araneae > Theridiidae > Parasteatoda > Parasteatoda tepidariorum. The sequence continues at coordinate 32,158,814 of NC_092211.1, forward strand.
CGTCAGGTTAGTCGTGGGAGGTTCTCGGGATCTTCCACTCCATGTAACGCAAATGCGAGTTACTTCCATCAAAAAGTCCTCCACGAAGGCAAAATTTCTCCCAATACTTGATCCAGAAGCTCCCCTGTCTTCTGGATAGGGTTCAAAATTGCAAGGCTACGGGCTATATTGAGCATTACTATCTAACTGATTAATAATTGATGGATTTCCAATGGACAGGACAGTGGCGTCAGCTTAGACATCTGTATGCATTTAAGAAAACTCATCTCTCAGAAAGTTTCCATTGTATTTTAATATAAACGCACTTGAAAGGTAGAAAGTAAAAAACTAGTTAAACAAAAGATAGTTGTTTTTATAATCCGGTGTTTCATTTAAACAAATGCAAAATTGGATCGATTTGATCCTGCAATTTTTCGTCAAAATAAATTACACAGTAAGAAACATTCGAAATTTTAAGCAAATGCATGGTTTTATTTAATACTCTAAGGGTGATACTGAATTCCACCTAATCATTGGTTCATTGTTTAACTGATTTTCGTAAAAGTGTAGTTGAAGAAAAAAATTCCATCGTTATAAAACTCATACGTTAAAAAGCTATAAACAAATGGCACAATGCAATAACATTATTTTAGCAAACTTTTAGTAGCAGGTAAAAATGTTTTAGCTTATAATTCTAAGCCTACTATGTTTTTTTTATAACTGCTGGTGTTAAGAAACAGACACGATTCTGAGTTCCGTAGTCTTGTAATTCCTATAACCCAGATAAATTTTCCGATTCAGAATACGAGGAAACTCCTGCATTAATCATTGAGACAAAGTAAACTTCGTGAAGGATTTTTTTTATGGAACTAATCCACATTTGCGTTACACGGGGAGGAAAAGCACGAACATTTTTCACCATTAACCCTACGGCAAGGGAATTCTAACTCATGATCCGTCCACCACTGTAGTCGGTTCGAGTCGGGAGAGCAGAATTTGTATCAATTAGCCATCGTGGCTCAAGCTTACTCTTATGAGATTTCTGTAGATTTAATGATCTGGTTTTTAACCAGAAGCTCGTCCAAAGCAAAAACTATGTCAGGTAGAAACGTGAAATACTTTCATGTCAAAATCTAATTCACTTTTAGAAATTTAGGCTATAATATCTGAAATTCCAAATTAATCTACATTATTTTGTTTTATTTTATAACCGTCGTTGAACAGCCGACCCAATTTTCAGATTTACGACTACCAATGTTCAACTCCGTAGCCTTGTAATTTTGAACCTAATTCAGGAGACAATGGAACTCCTGAGTCAAGTATTGGGAGACTTCGTTGAGGTCTTTTTTATGAAACTAACCAACATTTGCGTTACATGGAGGGGTAAACCAGGAAGACTTCCTACGGTTAGCCTGACGACAAGGGGACTCTAACCCATGATCCGTCTACCACTGAGAATATTTCACGTCAGCACTGTGGTTCGTACAAGCCGGATGCGTATTCGTTTTGACCAGCCATCGCTTGGATTGGAACCAGGTTCGCCTCATTGGAAGGCGAACGCTCTATCCCCTGAGCCATTATTGCTCAAATTAATTATTTTTTTACTTAATTTTACTTGACCAAATTTCGATTTAAATTTAACACTTCATTACAAATTGTATTTTGCACAGTATTGTGGTTCATGTCGTAGGTAATATGGTTCAATATTGAAACGATTTTTCTGTGAATGCACAGATCATTCTCAAGCTCCTTTTACTATAAGTAAAAACTGAGTCACTTGCCTTGGCGTGAAGGTTGGATCATTTATTCTGTCATTGACATTACTTATAGTACCAGCTGGTAAATTTAGTTGAAAAGTCATCACAAATCCTGTAATCCAAGATGCCCATAAGAATAGTGTTGAAACTAGAAATCCAACAGTTGGCCACCTGGAACAAAAATTTAAAAAAATGTTTGTTTTAAAGATTGTGTTTTGCAATATTTAATTTATTTGTTAATTATACAAGATCAAAATTCTTTATGACTAGAGGGAATGGAATATTTTCCCATTTAAAAGGATTATGAAAATGTTATAAGTTTTGCCTAAGTGGGCACGCATTATTGTAGCTCAGTAGCTATAATAGGACAACAGTCAAAGGAGGAGATCAAATCATATGGAACTAATAATCCAGTTCACATGAGAGCATTAAAAGGGAATGTAAAATCTTCGTAAAGATGGATGCCTCAAGACAAAAATACATGACGTAGTAAGATGTATAGTGGAAGAATTTGTTTGTATCATTCTCTTACTGAAATAAAGTGCTTACAGAGTTCAATAATCACAGCTCTGTGATTATCTCGAATCATTCCAGCAACCATTATCTTAACAGATTCGATATAGATGTTCAGCCATCGACAAATCGTTTACTTGTTTATAGTCGCTTATCATTAAACAGTACTTGCCCACTAATATCTAGAATTTGTTACCATAAATGTTAATAAATAGCACTACACTCACTTTTTTGCATTTAAAATTACACTACTGGTTGTTGTTACGTTTTGAAGACCTTCATTTTAAATTAGACCATACATTCACTTTAAATGCTCTTATACGAATTAGTAAATCAGTTGCACACACCATCTTTCTACCATCCTATACGATCCAGACAGATGGCGCTGCTATCACTTCTGCATTTCTGATGCTAATTAACGTGTCCTTTACTTTTCTAGATATTAATAAACGTTAATGAAATAATGTATTATAAAGGACTCACATCTAAAATACATAATTAATGCCTTAGAATCAATATACATTTTTGGAAAATGGTTAATTTTCGTATTTAAGATTGTAAAAATTATAAATTAAATATGTGTACCAACGAATTCAATAAAGAAATAAGAACTTTTTTAATTTCTCGAATCTTTGAATCTAAATTACTTTTAATGAAGAGAGGGTTTATTCTTCATGCATTCTTAAGACATATTTTTAGAGCTCTTGCCAATAATGAAATAAAAAAACTACAAAGCAGGGATTTCAAATTAGTACTTAAACAAAGAAAAGAATTGCTAACACTTAAGAAAGACTGATAAATTATTAACGATTAAGATGAGATTACTAATACTAAAACCTGTTTTATTGCAGAGCACAAACGGAAAAGGTTGTCAGGTTTTGATATCGTTTTTGTTTTTGCCTTATTTAAATATTAACGTACAACCTATAAGGGGACTATTTTCGTTATTTCTAACAAGGATTTTAATAATCTACATTTAGATAGTCCCGTATAATTAACACAACCCGTATAATTAACTTAGTTCTAGTTTAAAATTTTCTCATGTTATAAAAATTTTATTATGGGTTGAATTGCAATTTTCATTCAAATAGCAGATTTTTGCAAAGGTAAAGAAAAGCGTCCTCGAAATCTGGCCAATTGTTATTAAGAAAGCAAGAATCAAAAACATCAAAATCAGTTTAAATACCTGACAAAACTTGCAAAAGTTTTTAATTATGTCATCTCATTTCTGTTTCCTTACGTCTAACAATCAAACAGGTTTTGATATTTGCATCAACAATGATTCATTAGAATTTGCAACATTTTGTTTTTCTTTTCCATTTTGTTTTTTCATTGTTTTTTTTTATTGTTTTCATTGCTGTGCCTCTTTAAGACTGCTGAGTTGACTGTCAAGCAGACAAGCATTTGAGAAATACATCTTTAAGGGTGATGAATATGAAACTCTCTCTGTAATTAACATTCTTTAAAGTTTTGCCTTTTCCTGTAATAATTTTTTCTTTCTGAACTAAAATTCTAATGCAAGTAAAAGCTTTATTTTGATTATTAACGAAACATGTTATAAAAATAGCAAACGCCTTATAAAAAAATTCGCTAAAAATGATGAGTTTAATAAGCGCAATTAGTTAAGAGATGTTCATCAATTTCAAGTTATTACATTGGATAATGTACGATGGCTTTATCATTCAAACAATTTAGTTAATTACGAAAACTACACTGATTCAATTAAGCCCATCTCTTTCAAATTTGTAATATTATAGAGTTACTTGTAAGGCTAAATAAAATTTATAAATAGTATGTTCTTCTGTACCTCCAGAGTGTTATAAGGAATATAGGACTAATCACAAAGAACTGCATATCATTTGCTAGGTACCAAGTCCATCCCATACACTGAAAAAAACATTTTTTTATCAGTAGATATATTTTATATTAAAGAATTATATGACGCAAAAAACCTAAACATGTCAATACTAAAATTATGTTATTAAATAATTTTTTAATAAGTTTTTTACTTTATATAATTTAAGAATTATATGAAGTAAAAAAACTTAAGCATTTTAATATTAAAATTTTTTATTATATTAATTTTTGAAATAATTGCTCTTTTTTTCGATTCCTACTATTAGTTCACACTCTCCCAATATCTTGTTCGAATTTTAAATCGTTAATAAAATACTTTTTATTCATCCACTCATCTTTAAATACATTTTTTTTGAACTTGTAACGGATGACTTCAAATATGAATTCATTACTTAAATAGGGATGAGCGAAAAACGAAATGGAATTTTCTGACTGGTTAAGCGTTATAGTCATTGTTTTAAATTTTACGATAAGCTATTCAGTTTTTCACGTATTTTAAAAATAACATCAGCGATAATTTCTAACTTATTCGATCAAATAAATAATTTATTGAGAACATTTAAATGTTAAAATATTTTATATTCGCTGTTTCAGATAAATTCAATTAAGACCATTGCGTGGTAACATGTGTGGTTCACGTCACTAAATTTATACTTTCATAGTTGTCTGATACCACTAGCCAATTTTTTCAATTCCTATATATATATATATATATATATATATGCTCTTGTGTGGGAAACGTTCGATCCATTTCATAAACCAATAGCAACTACTAAGATTTCCCTCTTTCCCTAAATTAAGACATTTTACGGATTTTACTTTGCAAGATTTTCCCTAACATATAACCAAGGAGCGCAACTTTTCATGTGCAC
>NC_092211.1:32164247-32214625 GCF_043381705.1 Parasteatoda tepidariorum
GGGCCTATTTCATCGTCTACAATTTCTAAAGCTGCTACAAAGCAAGGCAATGGAAACAAAAGAGTGAAGCTTGTTATTCCACCCCAAGTGACTAGATCTGGACGTACAGTGCGCATTCCAGCACGTTACACATGAGGTTCTTCATCGTTCGAGTAACTCACTAGGGGGGGAGTGCTGTGGTGCGCAAGAGCAATAACATAACAAGCATTTATATTTAGTTTTATGAAAAATAAAAACAACGTTGCTAAGACAACTCAATAATAATAATTACTATATTGACGTTCCAGACATTGGGATGTAAAAGTATTAATGGATTTATATATTTTATATTAACTTGTAAATAACTGTGTATATTAAATGTTGTGATGTCTCCAATTTACTTCGTTTTTATTTATCCAAAATCGCACATAGTAGGAAGATAGAAAACCTTCCCTTACAAGAGGATTGCCGATGTAGTAAGTTTTAGAAGGTTGCATTATTTTAGGGTCACCAATCTGTGGTGATTAGGTTAAATATATTAAATAAATTGATTCAATAAAAGTTAACTATCAACACAGTTTAATAATAATAAAACATAAAAGAAATTATATTAAGTTACAAGTAGAAAGACGGACATGATTAGCGACAGCAGCAATTCAAAAATGGTGTAAGTTCATCAGTCAGCAAGATTGAATGAATGTTATATAATTGACCTGTTGCCATTTCTTGAAACTAAGGTTTTAACGCAGAGATGTTGCCATCTTATAGAAAAGTCATTTCCTTGAAAGGAAAGTTTTGTACTGCCACCTGGCGAGCAAAGTTCATCGCCATCTGGTGAGAAGGTGGTTCACCACACAAATTTAAATTCATACCTGATTAGTGCCATCCTGTAGGAAATTGTTTAAGTAAATCAAGTTTGACCACCATTCTGGCCGGCAGCCTATATCAACATTATCCTCAGTCCAAAAAGGTCCGGATCCCAGTAGAGGCATGATTGTAGCAAAAAACGCCAGAACCATCATGTAAACTGGTGTTAACCTGTGAATTATAAAATTTAGTGAGTAAAGAATTTTATAAATTCAGCTTTTAACCTTTTTTTAAAAATAAAAAATATTGAAATTTATTGATTCAGCCTATAATATTTGAAAAGGTTTGAGTGAAAATAATGACAAAGAACACAATTTAAAATTGTTTAAAAGAACGTACATATCACAATTTCCTAGCAGGCGAGGAAATATTTCTATGAAATAAACTATTTTCAACGCTGTAAAAATAATGGTGTAATTTACCTTCAAATCTGATATTGCACAATCCAAAAATTAAGTCAAAAAACACATTATTTCTAGTTAATACCAAATCGGGCGGAGCCGGGATAGTCTGGTCGGTAGGGCACTGGGCACACGTCCGAGAGTTCGTGGGTTCGAACCCTGCCGGCCGATGACTCGACGTGTAGTAAAGTGACTGATGTACGTTAAATCTGTCGAGTCCCAAAAGTCTTCCATGTTCCCATAACAAATCAATACCTCTGGGGGTACTGGATTGGAGATTGATCGTTCTCTGATTCAGGTCAAAATTACGATCTGTGGATGAATGAATTGGTCTGCCCTATCAATAGGTGTGACAGAAGTCGAATTCTTGGCCATAGATGGCGCCACTGGAAAACAAGAACAGTCGCTCCCCCTATGCCTAAAACAGGCATACGTCAACAACAACAACCAAATCGGGAATTCATCTACACTTTAAAGGGTTTAGTTAAATCTAAAGACCAATAATGGAGAGAGCGTACACCTAGCTCACGTGCATTCACACTATTCATGAATTATTTTCACTTTCAAAAACACTGGTTTTGTCGTAATTCGGATATCGTAGCCAAATTGCTGACAATCAAGTTCACAATAGCTTGAATTCGTTATCTTGTACGCGATTATGCATCCACAGAAACAAAAGGTGACCATTGTAAAGTGCATGTATGTTTTTCATCGTGTAATAAGGATAATGTTTAAAATTTTAAAATATCAGTAAATTGTATTAAATAATTTTATAATGTTTAATTTACTATACGTTCTCTTAAACCCAACTCAAATTTAATTTAACAATCTCTCTGTTCTATTTGCATATTTAATATACAAATTAATTTTATTTTAAGAATTAATGTGTATACGTTCTAAACTAAATTTATCTTACTTTAAATTGTATCATCAAAATGTAACTCCTATGTATATATCATGTCTTATTCAGTTAAAGGGCAAATTAAATGTTACTGAATATCATAAATGGTGGCATCTACTCTGATCAAAAGTTGTGTTCGGTATTTAGCCTAAGAATTGTCCTTGAAATTTAATCACACAAAGAACTATCTACAGTGCTTAATTATACCACTTTCGGTGTGAAGTTGTTGCCACTATTTTTGGTGTCAAGATGCACTTAAGTTTTTACAGTGTAGTATAAATTGCAATAATTTTAAACTATCTACTTGTGAAAAACACGTCTTTGTGAACGAGAATCAATTTTAGCAGCAAATTTTAAGATTGATAGTAAATATTATTTGATTTTGTTAGAATACAAAAGTAGGCGCTTGAAATTTTAAAACTTATTCAAGAACACCACTACATCAAAAATATTCAGAAATATAAATTATTTGTATTTCTTGGCATTACCAGGGGCTTCGGATTCAATTTAATTGTGCAGCAAAACTTATAGAAAATATTACAGAAAAGTTTTTAAAAAAATACTAAAATGGCTCGGTATAAGCTAAATGTTTAATTAAACTTTCCTGGTTAAGAAGTTACAGACTAGTACAGTAAAAACAAATCTGCCGAAAAGTGCATGGTAAATAAAGGTGGCTTAATACTATAATGTGAAACAACCCTTTATTTTTTAGTTAAAAAGCCAAAATATACATATTATTTCCTTATAAAATTATTTTGAATAAATATTTGTTTAAAAAAAACTTTCAGTATTTGTTTGAAATTTTCTTTGTATATAAATTTTACAAACACGTATATATGTTATTATATATCGATAAACTAATTAATCGTTTGCGTTATATGTATTTTTTTTAAAATCGTGTATTCTAAATTCTATAACAACATTTATTTTCAGTGTCATGTTTTTTCTCACCTCAAATAGCGATGGACGTAGAAGTAGAGCCATGATGTTTTTCCTTGTCTTTTGTCACATTCTTGAAAATATAGATAAGCCAACAAAAATCCACTGTAAAATATAAACACGTTCAAAATACAAAATACAACACAGAGGTATACTGAAGTTCAAAGTTTTAAGCACGATAAGAAAAATTATAAAAACTTAAACATTTTTCAATTCTATTTTAAATTTCACAGGAAGATGTGAATTGGAGAAATTTATCTAGGCCCTATCTAGCTTGAATCAATACCTCCTAGAAAAGAGAAAGGATTTAGCACGGGTTACCATAAGCAAGAATCTGTGCAAGAGAAGTGATATCTTTCGTATCTCCCTCCTACGCACTTAGTAGCCCGAGCGTACTGGCATTTTTCTAATTTACCTCTACTGCGCAGCGTACGTTTGTTGCGTCACACTATTAAATTGATCTGTGCTAAGACCTTCTCTCCTGACTGAACAGTAACGCTGAAAATAAAGGGGAGAATCGGACAAATACATAAAAGAGACCTACTAATGGCTATAAAATATTGGATAAATCAATTATTTATATATAGTACCTATAATAATTAATGCCGACCGGCCTGTGTAGAGGGCAGGGAACTGTCCTTGCATCAGAAAGGTCCTGGGTTCGAATCCTGAACAAGGCATGGATGTTTCTCTCTGTGTGTGTTCTATGTACTTTCTCCTTTGTGAGTGAATGTGTATGAATATGACCCGCCCTATAAACGGGTTGTGGTTGTGTGAATCGCATGGCAGAAGTCGAATTCCTGGCCATAGATGGCGCCACTGAAAAACAGGAGCAATCGTACCCCCACTGCCTAAACAAGCGAACGACAAAAAAAAAAATTAATGTTACATTACTCCATATATGAAAGAGATTCATGAGTATTTGTCCAGTGAAGGCCCAAGTTAATTTACTATTAGGATGTAACACGAGCAAACAAAGTGTTTCGCAAAAGTATGGTAAACAATTTCAATTCACAAATAATCATACAATCGTATCACAAACCTGTATTACAGATCAAAAGTGTTTTTAGCTTCTTTCATAACAATATCAGCGTTAAATATTTTCAATATTTGTATATAAAAGAATAAGTAATGTGATTGGATTGATTGTAAAGACAATATATTCATCGTTATATTATTAAAAAAATTCTTTTTAACAGCACTTTCATTTTGATAACTCTTTTGTGTTCATAAAATATATTAAAAACGCCTAAAAATTTTAGCATGCCCAAAAAATAAATTAACTCACCTGAGTACAAAAAAGGAATCAACTGCATACCATCCATTAAGTACGGCTTGGAAAGGTAAATTGTCAACAAGTGGTATTGCACTCATAAGAGATTCTTTGAAATGAAACAAAAAATAAAATTACTGTTTGTGGTACATGAGGCACTTATAAAATTCGTCTAATTTGAATTCTTAAAATCAAATCTTTATTAGACTATGTAAAATTAATAATACACAGTGGTGGCCAAAAGTGTGGACATTTTTTGAAAGTTTTCATCACTTTAAAAAAATGCAAAGATAAGATGGATCTTACTATTAGTTGCAAAACTTTACACTAATTTACCTTCAATTTGATATACAAACGTTTGTAATTAAGTGAAAATTATTATATTCTACAAGCACACAAAGTTGAAAAACATGAAACTTTCAAAAAATGTCCACACTTTTGGCCACCACTGTATATATGCATAATAATAAGTCAGGTTGAAAAAAGTTTTTCATCTTCCAAACCAATAAAGTTTTCCATTTTTCTAAATAAATATTATTTTATAGCGAAAATAATATCTAAAATATTATTTTATAATTTCAAATTTTATAATTTCAAACCTATTAGCTCCATTTTTTAAGGAAAATTTCAAAGGTAATATTTATAGAACATCCAGCATAATTATGTTTTTTATATTTAAGAGATGATTATTTTTAACGGTATTATGTGTTTGTTTAGAATTTCCGATTTTATGAGTTTAAAATTTATCTGAAATAGACTTAAGAACAGAGTACTACTGGATTACTACTGGAGTACTACTGGATTTATATGAATATATACTATATGTTCTATATTATCCATTGTTGTTATAAATTTTTTACATAATTGAGGTACACAGTAATAACAGGGGTGATGGTAGCCCGGAATTCAGGATTTTTCATATCATTCTTCAGGATCCAAAAACGAAAAGCAGGGCATTTGATTTTTCCGCCAATATCAAAGAATTGCGCATATATCAAGATCATTAGTGTTTTGCGAACGTCTGCGAATCAAAAACTTATAATCTGACGAAGTTTTAAAACTTATGCTAAATCCCGTTAAGGAGACGCTAATATACATGTGATTCTTCCGACAATTCGATTCTTTTGATTTGGTGGATTTTCGGAATCTTCGGAACTGCGCTGGAATCTGCTAATATTGCGATTTTAACATCAAACAACGATTTTCGTATTTACCTGATTCAAAAAAGACGAGCTGCGATTCATATTCACGTGATTTAAAAATTTACATCGCGATTTCTATTCACGAGATTTAAAAATCCCATATCGTGAGATTGGATTTATATATAATATTTGCATGTTTTTAAATCCCAATAACACGATTCATATTCAAGCCAGTTTAAAGTCCAATGCCATGATTCGTATTCACGCGAGTTTAAAATTAAAATACAGAATACCTCGCAAGTAGTAAGAAGTTATAATACTATCAAAAGCTGTATTATAACTCTATAAAATGGCTCTTCGGAGAATATTTCACTGTTTCTTGTGGCAATGATATATATTTTTCTAATGGGGGAGGGGACTGAACTCTAGTTTTTTTTGCCTTGGAGGATACCGGAAGTGTTGCTCATTTAACGTTACCCGGTGGGCACCTGTGAACCTTTATCACAGAACTAAACTCATTGGCACGACAGCCCATAGAGGGCCAAGGCCTACTGTGCTCATCTCAGATTTCTTAACCTTGGGCTCTGGGGTGCAGGAGCAGATGTTCCGGTTATGTGGTCAGCCGAACGTAAAACCCCCAGTGCTTAGTTCCCAAGCATGCTTTATACTCATTCAGTGGGTCGATAAACCCACTGAAGGGATGAAAGGCTGAGTCAACCTTGTCCGGCCTGAGGATCGAACCCAGGACCTGTGACACGGCAGCGCGAAGAGCTACCACTCAACCACCGGGCGTCCCTTTATCACTGAGACAAGCAGCATTACCCATTCCACACTGCCACAAATACCCATTCATAGGGTGGGCCACATTCACATGTTACAGAAAAACACATAGAGAGAAACATCCATGCACTGAATGGAGTTCGAACCCAAATACATTGGCTTCGCAGTCAGGCACGCTGACTCCTCGGCCACCTGGCTGGCGTAGTGATGAAAATGAAACATGAGAATTATACTCACTAATAACAATCATAGAAGATGAGTACACATGACCTAAAATAACCCATGCCATGCTCAAAAATCGAATACCATGTAGACATAATAGTTGTCCTTCGGTAGCATCGGTGTTGAGTAATTTTGAACCATTTGTAAAAAGGCAAAAACAGTTCAGGAAAGGGTCATACGTGTCCATGAAAACTAAACAGAGAAAAGCAAACATTTTATGTTTAGTAAGAAAGTCCTATTTAACTAAACATTTAAGAAACTATTCGGCATTAAGTACGCAATGACTTGCACTGCACTTTTTTTATTAAAACAAACCTGAATTATTTTTTTATAAACAGTAGAAAAAATAGAGTTTTGCATTTAGATACTTTAAATGTCATAGAGTCGAAAAATGAGAAATGGTACCCTTACTGCGTTAACAATGCTTTCGATTCTTCATGACAAAAGTTGTCACTGTCCTTTAAACCTGCTTAATTGTATTATTTTATTTCAAACATTATTACTACATGGCGTAATGTTTTGGCAAAATTATCAAACTTATATGGTAAAAATTTTGGCAAAATTATCAAACTTATATTGTAAAAATTTTGGCAAAATTATCAAACTTATATGGTAAAGAAATTTCTGATTAAAAAAAAACACACGGTATTTAAATCATTCATTTAGTAAGTTTTCTATTCGTTATTTTGGATAACGTTTGGTGGAAAGGTGAGACTGCTCGGAGTGGGAGGCCCCTGCAAAACAAATAATTAAAAAAATTAACTATTCCAAGTATTTGCTTATTGTTACATACCTGTAGATTTGCGTCCTCTTTACCAAATACGTTTCAAGCCCTTGTAAAATTGAAGAAGAGTTATCACAATTTAGTGAACAGCTTTACAAAGCTGAATCGATTGTGGTGTTGGGGTAGCTGGTTTGAGTCAACCCGTATCCTTGGATATATCTTTATGATATCTGATTCTCTCTCTTGGGCTACATGCTCTTTGACTTAGCGAGAGCCTACTAGACTTCATATGCATGTATAGCAATAAATAAACAAGTGATACATTCAGGGTTGTGAAAGATTTAGTTTGATTTCGTTCGTTGACATTTCGTCCGTTGAGAAATCAACCTCAAGACAATGGGACTAGTCATTTAGAAGTTTTAAGTATTTTATGTACAAAAGTATAATTGCGTGCTTACACTTATTTACGTGTCTTGCATTGCTATACAGACACCCCTATTAGTTCGTGTTTGTTCTCATTCGATTGAAGGAGAAAAAATGCGAGGAAAACTATACCTCACTTTTCTGGATAGCAATGTAAGATTTGCAATTAAGAATAAGGGCAAAATTTTACTTTTTGTACATAAAACGCTTATAACTTCTGAACTCTAAGTCCCATAGTCTCAGGATTGATCATTTAATTCAGAGTAAAAAGTTGCATCAAAAAATGTACCTTGCAAATTGAATAGCTCCTGAGTAGTTATGACATAAGTTTATGAGAAAGTTGTTAGTTGAGAAGTTGTTACATAAGTTTATGAGAAAAGAAGTACTTTTTATACTTAAACACATTTGTTGAATTATTTATTCTACCGACTTTTGTATAGTCTCATTAAATTCAGCAGGTGAAAAAACATCAGAAACAATACTTTATAGTCTAATCTACATAGCAATATTAAATGCTTAAATATAGATAATCTTCTGTACATAAAATATTTATAGTATAATCTGACATTAGCTTTGAACTAAAGTTGCAAACACAATTGTCTGGAATTCTTAGAAATAAAATATGTATTTTTTTGAATGTGTGATATTCCATTTGCGCTTTTTTTTTTTAAAAAAAAAAGAACTTGAATTAAGAATAAATTCTACCTTTTAGTCTATTTGGCGATCTTTCATTAAATTCCGATGGTTCTTCTAAACTCCCAATGGACATTTGTTCTGGCGAGCAACCATTTGTCGTTGCAATGCTTTTGCATGAATCTTTTGTAGCGTTGATGTCAGCAAAGTATTTGAAAGCAGTTACAGAACTCCCCAAGATAACGAGCAGAAAAAATACCGACATTATGCATCTGAAATACAATGTGAAATTTTTTTAAAAAAGAATAACGAGGGTATGATAAACTAAAACACGGGAACAAAAAAGTTTAAAATTTTATGGAAAGTGATTTATTTCTATAAATAATAATTCCGGAATATTCAAAAGTATAATAAAATGTTTGATATTCATCTGTTTCCTTTAAAATAAAATTGTGTGCAGTGCGCAAAAAAAGAAATAAAGAAAAAAAACGGATTACCCTGAATAACTTATGATCTAATCTAATTCAGATTTTCCCGTTCTAGGACTCAATCAGATAGTGAACTCAAATATGCTAATTACTTAATGCCGAGAATACTTTAAATTACAAGATTAGACATAAAAACCTACTTTCTCTGAAAAAATCCCCATTTTTTCACCGGATTTGGATTTCTGACTTTCAAAATATATTTTTTAAAAAAAGACACACTCAGTGAAATATATGGTTCCAATTTTTTGGTCCGGAGAGCGGGTCGAAGTTTGGACCCCTTATTGCTAATTTTATTTTTTGTGTATTTCTCTCATATCTTGAGAACTAATTAAGGGAATCAAAAAAAAATATTGCACACAATTATTAAATTCATTTATCCAAAGATAGTTCAGTACAAAAAATTACCTTTAGTAAATATTTATTATTTTATTTAATAATAGTTGAAAAAAATTTTAATTGTAAGGTAAGCAATTTCTTACATCATTTAAGCGAATGCAACTTTTGCACGACAAACTTTAAAATTTGAGCGAAATCAGCTGAATAGTTCATAAGAAATCGAATTTTAAAGAAATCATATTTCCAAAGTTTTTTGTATTAAAAAATAATAATAATAATTTGTACGTATTCTAATTTTAAGGATTTTAAAAAAAATATTTCAATATAATAAGGATATCGAAATCTTACATGTAAACCCCTCCCTCTTTATAAATAAGAAACAATAATTTTAAACTGACAACGCCTTCTACGTGCATCTAAAGGGTATTTCGTAAAATTGGTCATTTATATATGTGTTTAGAATCTTTATTAAAATGATTTCAAAAAAGTTTATAAACTGAGGATCAAATATTAACATTTAAGCGAGGAAAAATAAAAATTTAATCGATCTGACCACAGATCACAGTTGGGTGTACGAAACAACGAAAGCTGTTTGATTGCCTGAGAAAATAAGGAGAACATGAAAAGTGATTATTAATACAGCTCTAAGTCTCATTTATCAAACCGGTTTTGATTTCTTATTTTCCCTCTACTCACTAGTGATAGTTTCTATGTCGATTTTGTTTCGTCTTATCTAAAAATTGATTCAGCGTGATAATAAACCTAAGACTAAAAGCTGTAATCCTAACATGCCATGCACAACCACGTAATTTGACTCAACCATGTGATTAACAGCAATTACGCAACCAATACAGCAAATGTTATGAAAAATGTTAAAATTATATTTACATTGTGACAATTCCTCCATTACTCATCTTTAATGACTTGGGTTTACAATGTGCAGAAGTTACATTCAAATCGATACCGAATCGACTTAAAGCCGGCAAATAACCTGAAAAAAATTTTACAAATTAGAAAATTGTAGAAAATAGCTATATTTTCAGGCATATTATCACATTGTATTATTAGTTAATTATCGGCGGTACTGTAAAACAGTTATTTCAGCAACTTTATTTGAAGTTACTAGATTACATAACTCTACACTTTCGGTTACCAGCTAGTTCGTCCTTTTTTTTCTGTCTTTATTGCGTTGAGGGTAGGAAATTATTTTTTTTCCAATTCCCACTTGGAGGATGACTTTTGTCAATACAGGCATCTGAAGGACAGATTTGTTGGTCACTCTTTCAGGGGCACCATATTAGGTGAGCCAACGTTGCTCCCATAGTAAGGACGGATAGTACGGAAACGGATAGTATGAAAAAAACATCCATGCCTTGATCAGGATTCGAACAAAGAACCTTTCTGTTGGATTGTCAGCTCCTTGACACCTACACAGGCCTGTCAGTGGAATAAAATTACTGTTGAAAGATTTCATTTTCTGAACAATCCCTGATGAACGATACAAAATATCGAAAGTATTCTTTTTTTGTTTTTGTTTTCTCTTCATCTGATAAGAAACATAAGGTTAAAATTTAAGACCTTTATCTTTTCAAAAACGAGTTGTTATTGAGCAGTATCTTCCATTAAGTAAATACTCCCAATTACCCCAATAATTACAAAATATCAAAGTGAAGCTGTTTTAGCTTTTTTTTTTATAATATGATGAGACACATTGTTCAAAGTTAGAGACTTCAATCTTGGTAAAAATGTTTAGTATAGCATTACTCTCAGTTAAAGCTGATTACCCCATGATTAACCAGATCATAACAAAATAAGGAAATAAAACATTTTTTTACTTTTGCATTTTATCTCTTAAAAAGTACAAGATCCAAATATGAGACTTATATAAAAAAAATTTTTTACAATTACTAAGAATTATGCTAATTACTTCCCCATTACCTTTATAATTACAAAATACCAGAAAGAAATTTTTTAATTTCTCTAATTACCTCATGGTACAAATTTTAGCTTTCTTACTGCATTGCAAATGAAAAAATTAATAATGAGTCAGTCAGTGGGGAATGGGGACAATTTAAGTATATAAATTTGCTGGCCGGGATAACCTGGTTAGTAGGGCGTTGGGCTCATGTCAAAGAGGTCATGAGTTCGATCCCCGAAGGTCGAAGACTCCCCGTGCAGTGAATGGTGACTGATGCACTTCAAATTAGTCGGGACACAAAGTCCTCCATGTTCCCATAATATATCATACCTCTGAGGGTACTGAATTGGAGATTCATCGATCTCTAGTTAAGGTCAATATTATGATTTGTGGGTGAATGAATGGATGTATGAACGGGTTCACCCTAAAGCCGGACAGTGACGTGTGTGTGGTTGAAGTCGAAGTCATAGTCATAGAAGATGGCATTGAAAAACAAGAGACGCACGCTCCGCCTTAAATTCGCTTAGTTTAATGAAGCAGGCTTGCTGAAACTGGCAAATGGCATTAGAAACAACAACAACAGTATTTCGAATGCGCAATAAATGCATATACAGATTGCAGCAAATCTTCTTTCAAGTTATCTGTAAAGAACTGGTATCAGACACTTTTTATAGCTCTTATATTTGTACATGTTCCGTAATTACGACACTTTATATATATTTTTAGAATATTTTTTAAGAAATTGGAGTAAGAAAATGTGCACATTTGTGGCAGCAAAATAAAATTCAAGCGAGGGAAAAGGAATATAGAAAAGAACATAGAATGAATCTAGAATAATTACAGAAATCGAATTGTTACTGAGTTGAGAGGAATTAAAAACTCCAAAACCAGTTCGATGGCTTGATGAATCTTGTAGTTGCTTCAAATAATCATCTTTCAATTTCTGTTACAGCCGGCAATCAATCAGGTTTTGATGCTTTTAATTCCATCTTCCTCAATAACGATTCGCTAGATTTCTTAATTAATTTGTTTCTTCACTTAACTATTCTTTTGAAATCCCCTAGAGTCCATGCTTTTTGTTTTGATAAGAACTTGTTGAAAGTGGTGATTAGAAATATCCTATACACAAATATGATTGGAATTAAAATGACATGTGTAAAAAATTATCGACGTTGTTTTTTGTTTAATTTAAATACGAATTTCTTTTAAATATTATTTTTATTAAATATCTCATAATTCTATAAGAAACATAATTAGATTTTATTTCATTTTAAAAGTAGTTTTATTTTATGTATAAATTTATCGTAATAAATAGTAAACATTAAAAAAATAATAATAATATCTGTTAATTTTAATTTTCTTATTGTTTGTTTAGAAAATTAAGATAGAATAGTACTATTTTTTTTTCAAAAGAAATTTTTTGTCAAATTCAGAAATTTGCATTAATGATTCTAAAATGCACATTATATTCACTTACTTGAATTATTAATTATATCCTTAAACTCAGATGAATTACATGTGTCTGGTAAACATACACCAATTGAGAGTGGAAGATACTTCTAAAATAAAAATTCTTACATGTTTATGATATTAATTTGTAATAGTTTACTGTATCTTACTATAGATAAAAGTTTCATGACGCTGTCGCAGTTTTTCATTGTTGAAGGTGCATTTTTATTGTTCGGAAAATCGCATGGTAGGATCCAGTTTTCCCACATTAATTTGAATATTAGTTTAGTTGTCATCCGCATAAAATCGATATAAGTCATAAAGGTATTGTTCTCCTATAAATATTTTTGTATTCCTAATTTAAAGAGGAAATGCAGAGCTATAAGCTAATGCAAAGAGCTTTTCGCACTCTTCTACAATCTACAATTGGGTATAATATAGCCTATGTCACAGGTTGTGTTGTTCCTACTAAATTTAACCCATGAGCGGCATTTTCTGCGAGCCTAACTTCAAGCCACAAATAAACAAACGAAGTGTTCGATCGTTTAAATAGCTGCTCGCCAGATTTTATTGCATTATAAAGAAAAGTTATTGAAACTAAATACAACTAAATAAACAACAACAACTAAAACAAATAACAACAACTACTAATAGCAATAACTAAATAAACAACAACTAAATTCCATTCGTTTAGCATTGCGTCATATGTTGTTCCTACTAAATCGAAGTAGTTGTGTTTTTTTCATATTATACCCAATTTAAAGTTATTTAACTGCACTGTTGTTTGTTTTCTAAATTAAGAGTTTAGACTAAACTCAGTGGCGCGACAGCCCATAGAGAGCCTAGGCCTACTGTGCTCATCTCTGTGCCAAGAGTTTAAGGGGTTTGTTATTATTGTTACGAGTATTAGAATGACGTAATTCTATGTTATATTTTAAGATAAAGTTACTTAAACTGGTGTCCGATCTTATTAACCATTTAAAATGCTTATTTTTTAATTCAAATTACATTAATATACTAATGTGAATGGTAAAAATATGCTTGAGGGTGTCCCTTGGTGAAATTGGCGACTTATGTTTGGCGCCGTTCCTGCTTGCGCGGAACACCGTGGTAACAGAAATGGCAGCCAGAACATAATGATATTTCAATAAAGCATTGGAAAATTTCGACAAAACATCGGCCAAAACTTTATAAAATTGTAATGAACCCAATGTAAGCAAGATTAATAAACACAGTAAAATGCATTTTGAATAGAAATAAAAATCAATGAAGTAAGCACAGAAAGAAAAGGAAAAATACAATTCACTTCTTCATTAAGTTTAAATATCCTCAGATTAAGGTGCACAGAATTCTGTAATAGCAGTTAGATACTGTCAAAATTTATCATAAAGAGAATCTGTATACCTCCATCGCAACATAAATTCGGCCAAATACGAATCGAAAACGGCGTCTGTGGTACCGGACTGGCGGTGACATTTTTTTCTAACGTGCCTTTTTATGACTGTCCACATACCTTCGATCTTATTGACCAGGAGCAAAAGCAACCTCACCAGCCGGTATCCAGAGTAGAACTAACGGAGCTCTGAAATCACATATACCGTTGAACATTTAAAAATAATGCTAAAATCTAAACCAATCAGAATCACGAGTGGGTTTCAACTTCACCCAGCTTGGCGATCGACTGCGATCACAACTTGGCGAGAATCAAGGGGCACCCTCAAATATAGTCTAACCTAAAATTATTACTTTTTTATTCAAATTGCATTAATATACTAATATATAATTACTGTTAAAGAGACTCGTTTAATGATTTAGAACTTAACTTTTTGCTTCAGACACAAAGTGATGAGAGCAAACATTGTATTTAAAATATATTCGTCGGTTTGCTAAGCAATAATATTAAATTACAGCTGTGATCTCACCAAACTTGATACAACAATATTACTTTTAACTATAAATGTTATTTCAAAAAATGATTTATGTCCACTAATAGATCTCAATAGTATCATAAGGGAAATATTTAGACGGGGCATGTGTTGGCTTAAATGATTTTTTTAAGTTGAATAATTTCAACTGTTTTGTGCCAAGAAACAACGAAGCAATCATCGGGATTGGTGAGAATCAGCGAACAGGGGGCTTAGCCTCCTAGTTAATCAGAAAATTAAAAAAATTAGTTTTTAAGAATCTACCATAGCTGTAACTTGAAGGGTGCAATATTGTCCTTGAAACCCTCCTCTGCCACGGTTCCTCGGTGCATAAACACTTTTGCATTCATCAAAATCTCCTAGCCACTTCACATTTCCTTCTAATATTCCACTTTCTGGCTTTCCAAATGAATCCAACACTGAAATAAAATATTTTTTTTATAAAAAAAACTACTATAATTAATGCTGCAATTGCTTGATGCATTCATTTTCTGCATTGCGCAGCAGGGCTATTTGCTTCCTGATATCTAAATCATTTTTGGAAATTTCAGGTTATTTTTAAAACGGAGAATTAATAATTTGCGTCTGATGTACGAAATTTTTAGATGTTACATCTGATAGATGAATTGATTTCTAGATGATTAATTGGCCAAAATGAAGTTCCATGGCCTAAAGTTGATCATAAATAAAGTTTCAGCTGAATACGCTGCGTCGGTCATAACATTACTTAACATAAACAAATATCTTGAATAATAAAATCAAAAATTATTAACTATTTAAACTTCAATTAATTTGAAACTTTAATTTGATTTGTTATAAATCTTAATATCAGAAAAGATAATTGCTTCGTACACGGAGAAAATAGTTATGGTCAGAACTAGTACTAGAATGTGATTAAATTTAGCGTGTTGACTGCTCTATTGGAACACAAAAAACCTCGATTATTTTTACCGAAACGCTTTGCTAATTAATTTTAGTAAAATTAACAATAAATATAGTTTTATAATAATTGATAAAATTAGTTAAATGCGGTGATATTTGGTAAATTCATTATGGCTTAAAAACCATGTATGCGGTTTAATTTATTTTACAATTTTGTGTTTTTAACCAAATATGAGTAATAGAAACTATAATTTTGAAAGCTAGATTAGAGTATATTAATTTTGAAAACTATAATTTTTGAAACCACTTATTTTGTTCTCACTTTTTATGGAATGGAAACAAAGCACGAAAAGTTTAAATACTTACTTTTTAAAGCCCAGGAATACTGAAAATGCTTCAAATCGATACTTTCCTTTATGTATACCAAATCATTATAACAACTGCTGTTTGTGGCATTGCTGTTAATATTTATCAACATGGTGATAAGATTTAAAAAATTTATGAGAAGAATTTTATTTTGCACATCATTTCTCATAAGAAAATCCTTTTCCCTTTCAATTGTTTTCGAAGTTTCAATATTTTCGGCGACATCTTGCAAACGTTGATGCACATCATAATATTTCCGACCATGGTTGTTAGAGATCTCATCAGAATTGTAATTAATTTCCCCCAACACACATGTAAAAAATAGAAATGTTACAAAAATAGTTAGCTTCATTGTTCATGCTCTGGAATATATTTTTGATATTAAGGAGTTTAACAAGGACATGTTACAAGGATGATCAATTTCGGAAGGATTATATAAACCACAACTAAAACGCGTGTAATATTTTTCGATTTTAAAAGCAATTCCGACAATTGTCATATAAAGCTATCAAAGCATCTTGTTTTGTTACAAAAACTGTTAATATCACAAGAATTTATCATTAATTTAGATAAAACGGCAGAACGAGTTCTTTTAAAATTTATCTTTAGTGTAAAAGTGAATAGTTTCCATCTAAAGGCAAAGAAGTTCTGGGTAAAGGTTATGTATTGTTGCTCTATTGTTTATCCGTTAAAAAAACATTAAATATTTAACAAAAAAGGTTGTGGTAATGTTATTTAAGATAATATTTTATCTAAAACTTCATTTTCAGTACTAAGGTGTTATCCATTTATTTCATTTTAAGGCAATGTATAATACAATTGATTTTATTAGATATCCATATCATGTGAGAAAATCGATTTTTCGGTCTAAGTAAACAAATTGTTTTGATTAATTAACAATATTATATTAATTTAATATTATATTAAATTAATATTATTTAATTGGTTAAACAGTTTTAAAATTTTTAGAGCGTGACTGTTTTTTCTTCAAATTTATTCCAAAATTAATATGGCACTGAATTGAATTATATGAGTCTACTTTTTAAAGCTTGTTCATACGATACTGTGACTCAAATAGAAAGAAGACAATTTACCATCGTATTTTGCAACAAATTCTAACCGAATGATATAATATAATATAATCACTCTCTTCTTATATAATATAAGAAGAGAGTGAAATGTTAACACATAGCCAATCACAGAACACTTGAAATATTCATTCCATATAATTAAAAATATTCAATACCATATTTTAAAACATTAGTTTTTTAAAATCTGAATATTTTTGAAGGACTTTTAAGTTTTTTGTTCTATAAAATACAATCATTTTAAAGAAATTTTGTCTTTCCCAATAAATGACATAGCACTGATCTTCTTATGTAATAAACAAGACTTCCTTACTAATCTTACTTCATAAGAACGAAAATAAATTGCAAATCTTGTGATTAGCTTAAGCGTACAGAATCATTGCAAATAAAATATTTACTGAAGAAACAGCAGATTAGTTTGGTAATCCGGCGCTTAAATAGATCAGCCTAGTTATTCTATACATTAGTTAGATAACCTGTATAAGTACAGATTTCTCTTTGGCGGTAACCTAATTTAGGATTTAAAAAAATATTAAATTGAGTGATAAAACAGCAAGAAGAGTTATTTTAAGAACAATTTATTCACTTACATAAATTTACATGCATTTACTTACATGACAATTGTACAAAACTATATTATACTAAAATATACGATAGGCACAACGCCAATTTACATCTGAATATTACAAGCAGCATTTTTAGATTAAGAAAATTCTATACAATGTTTTGATTTCATTCTATTTTCTAAATGCAAAATTGATAACTACAATCTCAGAAAAATATAGCAGTAAAATAAGTATTGAAGTTCCACTAGGAACAGTTTCCATTAGCTTAATTTTTCAACTGGAAATCCTATTATAATGCTGTTTATTCTAATCTTCCAAGTTACTATCTTTTAAAGAGCAGTTTATAGGTTTTACATCTAGGTTTTTCAGTTATATAAAACAAGAACACCTAGAAATTTTCTAGACTATCTAAAGAAGAGAATCCAACAGTTTGGAAGAAATTAAAACAAACTTTCCTCAATTAACAGTCTTTTTTTTCTCGAAAGTGCAGATTTGTAACGTACCCCTTATTAAAATTGACAGCTTCCGTTGTTGTTGAAAAAAAAACACAATTGTTTTTAAAAATCCAACAAGTGCAATCACATGTCGTAATGTGACATACGACATATGTTTGCCTTTGTAATGGATTTTTAATTGGATACCTACAAGTGACGTCAAGGTTGGTAAATAGTGGCATTTGTCGATTCAAAAGGCAATCAGGTTCGACACACACTCACCTATAAGCACGCGGGACGTCGCTTATAGGTATCTAATTAAATCTGATTTAAATCACATAGTTAGGCAAAATCACGTCTTGCTCTCGAGTTCCAAGTACTCAATTATATTTCTTTGATTTATAGTCTACTAGCCGCTTAAGGCGGCCAGCTGTCCGCCACGCTAAAGGTTTTCACAAATAAAGTTTTTTAAAACATAGCAGGAAATCTAAAGATTAGTGGACAATTAAAGTGTTCCTGTCCTGCAACTTTGTCTTCATATCCAGTTCTGCTGCAGTTGTGTTATAGCTCTTGAGGATGTTTGAAGATGTAACTTTGCTATGTAACCTAAGATCTATGGTAACCTAACCTATAATATAACAGGAAAAATATACTTGAGGGTGTCCCTTGGCGAAATTGGCGACTTATGTTTGGCGCCATACTTGTTTGCCCGGAACGCCGTGGTAACCCACAAACAGGACATTTATATCTATTACTAATTAAACCTTCATTCAGACACCAGTCAATCACTGTTTTTTTTCATTGTTATTCAAATCGTACAGAAACTTTAGATTTATCTTATTGACAGTATTCATTTTCAGTACCAGAAGCAAAAATAACCTTACCAGCCAGTATCCAAAGTAGAACTAACGGATCTCTGAAATTACATTTAAAAATTCATTTAAAAACAATGCTAAATTCTAAACTAATCAGAATCACGATTAAAATCTAAACCAATCAGAATAACGATTGGTTTTCAACATCGCCCAGCTTGGCGATCAACCTCGATCACAACTTGGCGGGGGCACCCTCAAATATAGTCTACCCCAAAAACGAATTAATTTTTTATGATATCAATTTCTATTTCTATATAATTTTTTATGGTATCAATTTCTATTTCTATATTGCTACAAAAATTATCGTCTTCGCTTAAGAAAAAAAAATAGAGCGTGGAAAGAAGAAGAAAAACTTATTATAACAATTATGAACAGCGACAAATATATCAAAGCGAAGCGTTCTATTTACGTATCGAATATGTTGCCACATTTTTAATACAAAAGTTAAACTTTTCTCCACTTTGATAAATGTAAACTAATGCGAACCTTACAATTAAATTATTAATTCCTTCGTATATTATTGGTTTAAGTTGTCGAAAATTAATATTTCAATTGTAAGGTTCGCATTAGCATACATTTATAAGAGTGGAGAAAAGTATATGCATTTTTTAATAGTTTTTTGAATATGGCTCTTTGAAGACGAAAAAGCATAGATTTTCTTACAAAATGACTGATAACTGAAAAACTAATCCAAATTTTTGAAAAAGGAAAAAAACACTTCTTCATTATGTCAAAACACAATTATGTGCCGAGTTTCGTGCCTGGGCGAGGCTTCTGGGGCGATATATTGTGATTACAGACACACACAGCCGCGTTTATTATTATGTATAGATATACTATCTGCAGCACCATCTGCCAAAAAATTTTTGGGACTAAAACAAGGAACTTTCGGATATAAACTTATGCTCCGTCACATGAACTTGCTGCAAGAGTTATTTTATTAATTTTTTATAAATATTTTTTTGAATTTTAACCATTATTTTATTTATATTTTTTTAAAAATCTAATTTAGGACACTCTGTAGTTTCTTCTTATTTAATATATAGAGGTTAAAATAAGTTTAAGACCACTATTTATTTATTTATTTAGTTGTACAAATATGATTAAGCAATGAAATATAATGTTCCAAACTTCGAATTTCATAGTTATTTAAAATATAAATATATATATGCATTAAAAATGTGAAATAATTTTTTTATAAAAACTAAAATGGAAGTACAATAATGTTAATACTTGGGAAAAGTATGAGACCATTTTTTTTGAAATATGAAAAAAATCGAAAAAAAGTAAATAAAAATAAAAAATTGCTACGTGTTAAATATTTAAAATTCACAAACTGAAAATCTTAATTTATTTATTCTAACTTTCATTTGAGTAATTTTTTTTATGAAAAAGCACAAGATCAAACAACTGACGGAAGTAAAGAAAAGTATTTCTTTTTTAGAGTGTGTTTTAAGAAAAAAAAATTGCTGTTAAAATTCAAAGACTTAACACTGCTGAGCATAATTTATTTTTAATGTAATTGGTTACAGAATGAAATAAGAAGCAAACTCCCGCCAAAAGTATCTTCTTGTTTTCAATACATATTGAATTGTTTTCAATACATATTGAATAAATTGAATGGCCTTAATTTTACTTTGCACATTTTTCAGTAAAAAAGCCCTCTCTTCTTTCAATAGTTTTAATATCTATATTTTTGCCACAGCTAGCATAAATTGATGCAAATCATAAAATTGTCCATGTCTTTTGATATTTTATCATAAATTTAATTAGTTTCACCCAAAACATGCGTACGAAGCAGAATTGTTCCAAAAAATTTTAGTTTCATCTTAGAAATTATTTTCAAGGTTGCGATTTTGCTACATTAATATGTAACAAAACAAAAAAACAACAGAACAAATAATTTCATAATTTTGAAAAGATTACATAAAACATAACAAAGAAACATTTTTCTTTTGCATTTCTGCGCTAAAATCAATGCTATTGTCTGATAAAAAAAATCACAACACTAGTTATACCAATATAAACAAAACAGATTGTTACAATCACGGGTTCTTTCTTTAAACTTGATAAAGCACCAAAATTATTTTTTGTAGTATCTCTATCACGCCTTTTGTAAAGAGTTTTCCCCACAATTTAATGAAAATTAGGGCAAAGAATAGATACTGTCATGCCATTGTTCATCAAAAAGACATACAACGACGCGATTTAAAAGGGTATAATGTAGTAGTAAAATAAAATACGATTTATGAGAAAATTTTTAACCTTCACCTCTTTTTACAAAAATAAGATTTTATTTATCTACACTTTTTTTTCCTTATTTTAGTGCTTAAGACACTAAATAATGAAGTATAATACCCTAATTTCAATTTAGTTACTTAAGAGATATATTTTTATTTTATAAACTAGCACTAAATTATCTATTTATGAGTAGCGGAAAGTGGGGTCAATTGTAACAGGGTACAATTGTAACAGAGCAAAAATTTCGAGTGTCGGGTTCTAGATTTGGTTCCTAGGTGGCGCACAAGGTGTATTTAATAAATCTACATGTACACCCCTGCTGGCAACCATTTTTATGTACTTTTGAAAGAGTTACGTCACAAAAGATATTTTCACGCTACGTAAGTACTTTTTTTGGTATTAGAATATTATATTGTAACAAAGTAATTTTGTTTAAACAAATAGAAATTATTAACCGAATATGTGAGTGGACACCTAAATTAATATTTCAAAGAAAAGATTAGTTTTGTTAATTAACTAGCACTGTTTTTAACAAATGAAGCTGAAATGGCGTCTTGGGGACGATTGTAACAATAAGTAAAGGGACGATTGTAACAGCTGAAAATAAGTAATCCTATGCTTACAAACCCTTACTTAACTCTTTAAGAACCACCAATAGTTTCCTATATCATTTATATTATGTTGCATGAGCATTATTTAATTTGTCACCTTTTACAGCATAAATTAGAATTTTTAACACCTTAAAGTTAAAAGTTTAACCCTTTAGGTCTCTGCTCATTATTTTTACTCCTAAAATATCACTACTATTTTGATCAATAAAAAAATATATGACAACTATGATAAGTTTGAATTTATGAACAGTTACAATTGACCCCGTAAGTAGGGACAATTGTAACAAGTACACGACTGTCAGAAATTGTTAATAACTAATATAATAACATTTAAAATAAGGTATTTATTTTTTTCTAGTAGAGGATAGTCTACTTTACTCGTCTGTCAATTAATACTAATAATATATTGGATTTTTTGTTAATTAAAAATAGTTCAGTAAAATATGTTACAATTGACCCCACTCTCCCCTACGGGTATTCAACTCTCCTTTTAATTTCGAATTGGAAAATTCGAAATAGGGAAACTTAATTTCGAACAGAAAAGGAAAATCTTAGACCAAATATGGAACACCATATTATTTGCATTACAGTTAGAAGAAAATTACGAAAACTTCCCAAGATAAGTCCACCATCAAGGAAAATCTAATCCATAATTCGTCAACAACTTGGGATAACTTAATAAAACATAGTAGTCTGAGCGACAACGCAAAGCAATTGACCAATGGTATCCCCGATTTGGAGGTTTTTCTGAACATTACCCATTAATGTAAAGTAATAAAAGAAATTTTTTAAAAAATGCAACAGCTCTTTGCATTAAAAAAAAATATAACTACGTATTAATATAGTCTCGCGAATCAATCATAAACAATAAATATTATTTATTTAAAAATTTTAAAATAAGAAGAAAAAATGAAAGATATTGCGAATGCAGTAAAAATTTGCATTACATTGAGTAGCTAACATTTTAAAAATAAAACTATGATATTTTTGAAAATGACAGAAATAAATCACTCAAAATTAAATTGAGTTTATTAGAAAACTTAAAAGGTGAAAAAAAATATTACACAGGGTTTGAAAAAACAAAATATTTCTTCAATGTAACATAATATATTACATATATATTTATCAAAAATAAATAAATAACAAGTTTAAATGATATTCAGGCAAAGGAATGGCTCTAAAACTGCAACATTTCAGATTAGTTTCAAAATTAATATTTTAAAGATAGCAAAACAAAATTTTAAAATGAAAAATGTAATTCTTTTTAGAGTTCAAAAGCAGCTATTACATATAAATAATGCTACAAAAATAACAATATTTAATTTGTATTTACATACGCTGTAGAAACACTGTACACACCGTACACTGAAACACTGTACACACCGTATTTTACATAAATGTTATATTACGATTACATAACTAGCAATTACATAAATATTATATTACATTTTACATGCTTGTTAATCTAAACAATTTTTACACACTGCATCACTTTACTTATTTATAAAGTACACATTTTAAAATTTCATAGTTAATATCATAAGTACTTTAAATAACTAAAGACTCTTTTTAGATACCGTCTCACTTCTAATCAGCATAACTTTCAGAGATTACCCTAAATTTTTTATAAATAAAAAAAACTATTTTTCTATGATGTATTTTTATTTTCTTTGGATATGATTTCTTTGTTATTAGTCAAACGCCTGTTCTAAGTGCGAGAATTTTTTTTTTATCGTTAAAATAGGTAAATATTATTATTATTATCATTTTGTTTATGAAAACAGAGATGCATGCATCCGAATTACTTGCTTTCCAAAGGTATAAATAATATACATAAAAGTGTCGAAGCATAATTATTACAAATAAATGTTTACCTAAAAGTCTATGTTTGGAGGAAAAAATCCAAGAATTCCTGAATAAAATTTCTAAATTAATTCGAGATTAAATATTCAGATCAGATATAATATTAAATAAATAAATAATGAAAAATAATAAAGCATAATAAAAAATAATAAATAAATAAATAAAATACGTGAATAAAGTTTTATTCAAAGACTTAATCATCTTTAATAAATTTTATGAATAAAACCAAAAAGTAAAATAATAGTGCTGAAGTTTTAATTGTCTTGTGACTAAACTATTAAAGTTAAGAGTTATTTTTAGGGCCAGGAATTCAAAGCCGACGAAATATTTATTTATTTTATTCTTAAAAAACTTTTTCTAACTTCTCAATTTAATTAACTATCTATACAACTTAATTAGAATATTTAAGATTTTCCTCTCAAACCATAATGATTACCTATCATAGTACCTAGAAATCTATAAGTTATATCAAGAATTATTAAATAAAACTTTTTTTGCCGACTATAGTATATACATCTAATAAGCTATTTCAAGACAGCAAAACAAAATTTCAAAATAAAAAATTTAATTCTTTTTAGAGTTCAAAGGCAGTTATTACATATAAATAATGCTAATAAGCTATTAAGCTATTTCATTTGTTTGTGTTTTCTGCCACAAATATAAACAAAACATATCACTATAAAAAAAATTAAATGATTAATAATAAAAATGTTGTAAATCTATTAAAAAAAATTAAATGCAAAACTTTTCATCTGGATTGAAATTTATTTCTGATTAGTCTTTCCAATCTTATAATAGGAGACTCGAATATCAATGAAACAAGGAAAGCAAAAGCATACGTCACAGCCAGCAGACCCAAATACCACAGGATCTGGAAATATAATAAAAATAAATCAGCTTCAAATAAGTAATTATTAATTGCTTAATTAATTAACATAGTTCAGAAAAGACCGCTAAAAGTTAGTAAATTTTGTTGATAATAAGACTGATAATTCGGATAATGTGAAAATAAAGAAAAAAAGAACGGTGTAAAAAAAGTTCAAGAAATGCTTGGTCAATTTCAAAATTGTATCTAATAAATTCAACAATAATTTACAATCCGTTTTAAATATGTAAAAATTATGAATGAAAAAAAAATAATCACAAACCAGCATTATACAAATCGATTGCTTTATATTCAATTTTAATCCTATTCGCTTCCCTAAAATTATAAAATGACAATTTTTTTTCGCTAATTTAGAAATCTGACTTTTTTGAACAACATCAGCTTCGCGTTGTGCTCATGTCCAAGAGTTCGTGCGTTTGATCCCCGTCAACTGAAGAATCTCTGTAGTAAATGGTGAATGGTGACGTTAAATCTATCGGGTCACAATGTCCTCCAAGTCACAATAACAAAGCAATATCACTGGGGGTACTGAATTGGATATTGATGGTTCTCTGGCTCAGGTCAATATTACTATCTGTGGATGAATGATGTATCAATGGGTCCTTCCTCGAAACCGGTCTGTGATATGTGTGGTTGAAATCGTGTTCGTGGTCATGGATGGCGCCACTGAAGAACAAGAAACGCACCCTCAGCCTTAAATTCACTTAGTTTCACCAAGCAGGCTTGCTGGAATTTGCTAATAGCATTAGAAACAACAACAACACAAGCAAAAATCAACGCAAGGGGAAATTATTTTTAATTACGGAATTTTTTTTCCGATTTTGAACATTTGATAAAAATTGCGCAATTTAAAAGAAATACCATTAAGTAGTAGGTTTAAAGTATGTTAAGAGAAGTATGTAGGTTTGAAGTAGGT
Source organism: Parasteatoda tepidariorum (assembly GCF_043381705.1). Lineage (NCBI taxonomy): Eukaryota > Metazoa > Arthropoda > Arachnida > Araneae > Theridiidae > Parasteatoda > Parasteatoda tepidariorum. The sequence goes on from NC_092211.1 coordinate 32,189,376, forward strand.
TAAAAGAATCTATCGAGGCTTCAACAACATTTTTCAAATTACTAATTTCAAGTACAATTTTAATGCATTTAAAATTTGAAATTGAAATATGAAAAGAAATATAGTTTAATGTAATTTATATCTTAAATCCTCAATCAGGTAGTAAACAGAATGGGAAACACACCAATCTCAGATTTGCAATAGTTTAACAAGTCCCTCTATTCATTTATCTATTCCCAACTTATATATAATTTTCGAGTCCCTATTTTATGACTTTTAAAGAACTTCCTTTACAGTCCATTGTTACTTCAAGTAAAAAGTAAGCAAATCTGGTAGGTGCTTCTCGAGTTTTGCAACAAAACTTTTTAACATTCCTACTGAAAAATAAAAAATACTTACAACTGTTTGATGAGAAAACCATATTGTAGATTTCAAAGAAGTAACGTAGACGGTAATAAAAATTGGGTGAATCAGGTATGCACAGTAAGTCAACCGACTTAGAGGAATGAAGAGTTTGTAGGATAAAATTTTATCCACAACACCTGAAAATCAAAAATGCATCTTAAAAATTTTAAATGCATATATGAAATATTCCTTTTCGCAAAGTTTTTTCCCCTCCAATGCCCACCTTTCGTTTTACGGGCATCTGAAGGGCAGATTTGTTGGCCACTAATTTAGATGCACCATATTAGGTGGACCAAAGTTGCTCTCACAGTAAGGACAAATAGTACAGAGAAGGAAAGAAGATCTGTGACTAGTCCGGAATTCAAACCTAGATTCTTTCTAGTGCAAAGTCAGTTCCCTGACTCCTAGGGGAGCCGGTCTGCCTTTCGTAAAGCTATGATAAATTAAATTTTGTTCTGTCAAGTACTCCCGAAATGTGTATTTGTCCCGAAGTGTGCCTTAGCTTTCATCTCGTGTTGGACAGACTATACCTGTGAAATAACAGGCAGTCAAGACAACGACACAATAGCATGATAATGTGGACAGTAATGTGTTTTCTTGTTTAAAGCTGTCATAGAAAAAGAGTCCCAGCTGCTCACAATCATAGCTCAATGTCTTAAATACTGACCCATGCTGCATTATATAGTATAGGCAAAAATCAATATTTTTAGGAAAATTAGGTTAAATCTTTTTATGGTTGATATGAATCGAGAACTATTAACAGTAATGATATTTGGGTCCATTAGTGACAAAAGAGACAGTTTATTACTTATTTTGTATTACTCCTATTTAGAAGAAAACTGCAACTGAAGAAAACCGACTTACTGTAGAACAAGCTAACATTTCTATCAGTTCACTACAGGTTTAAATCCAGTTATGTGATCAAAAACGTGAAATTTTGATCAAAACATTTCAGACTAATTAAATAATTTTAAAGAATGGTTCATACTAAACATATATTGTAGCCCAAAAAAGGAGGATAATTTGAAGCAAATGCGTAAAGTTAAGTTCCTAAAATCACTCAGAACGTTTTAATTCAGCTAAAATTTCCTTTAAAAATTGAGATTTCAATTCCTTTTTCAAGATGAGGTTTTTTCTCTCAGCAGTCAGCAAACTCATAAATGGAGCATCATTTTAAAGAACAAATCTTCCAAAAATGTTAATGTTCAAAAAATACGTAAGTTTTATGATGAAAATTTGAGGAAAACATTTCAAAAATTTATCCCTCCAACGATCGAACTGGATCTTAAAAGTATTTTCTGGCATGACATTAGAGCTTATGAGCAATAAAAGTACCAAATGCTGTTATTTTTTTTAAAAAAAGAAACTTAAATTCAAGACGGTCTTTTTGCCATTCGACAATATGTCAATAAAACCTGTCCATCGTTGTGCTAAAAACTCATATTTTTTTCCCACAAATATGACATATAACTTATGAAGCTCTATTAGATAAGATTTGAATACTTTTGAAATACTCTTAAGAGGGGGGGGGAGTCAACATTTCTAACAATGGTGGTGAAAATGAATTTAACTTTAAAAATTGTTACTATCTATATTAATAAAGTATTTAATCTTTTTCAAAATAAATTTAATGAAGTCTTTCTTCACACTCACCTCCGTGTCCGGATAAACAAGCGAAAATCAACCAGCTCAAACTGAAACCATATATTGAACGGGTGAAAGCATTGTAGAAACTAGCAGCCAGTAGACTAGGAGTTTGATGATAGGTGCCGTAGACACAGTATAAACCAGCTGGTACGGCAAGTAGCCAACCTATCCATAAAGTTGTCTGCAAAAAAAATATAAAAAGGTAAATTGAAGACTCGTGTGTTGGTATAATGGTGCAGTTTTAAAAATACAATTCTAATTATATCATTATTAATATAGAATTATCTGTTATAAGGAAATAAGATAATTTTAATAATGCACTAATTCGTTTAAAAATAGTTATGTAGACCCAAAATAATTCAAACAATAAACAAAAAGAAGGAAGAAAAATAAAAATACAATTTTTGAGGAAAAAAAAAATAATTTCACTTACTCGATTGGATTTTATGCCGGTTATTTTTCTTTTGTATAAAATGTAACCCAGAACAATGCCTGCTATGTAAGGACCAATCCTGGTATATGGCTTTATATAAAAATTTTGCATGTATTCATTCCACCTAAGATGTCAAAAAAATATGTTAATCGATAAAAGGTATAGCAGATATAATTTCACAAGTATTTGATTACATACTATACTGAGCTGACATACATTCACAATTTTCGTACTAAAAACGTATCGTCTGTATAAAAAACAGAACTCACGTAAGACTGAAGTTCGATTTTTTAAAAAAAAAAAAACTTATAATAGAGATGTTCAAGCCAGAGGCTGAACTCCCCTGAGCCGCGATGGCTCAGGGGATAGAGCGTTCGTCTTTCAATAAGGTGAACCGGGTTCGAACCCCAGAGATGGCTGGTCAATAAGAATCAGCATCCGGCTTGCACCGACCACAGTGCTGACGTGAAATATTCTCAATGGTAGACGATTCATTGGTTCGGTTAGAGACCCTTTGCTGTCAGTGAACCGTGGAAGGTTCTCGTGGTATTCCTCTCCATGTTACGCAAATGCGGTTAGTTCCATCAAAAAAGTTAGTTTCAGCAAAATTTCTCCCAATACTTGATACAGGAGTTCCCTTGTCTTCTGGATTGGGTTCAAACTAACAAAACTGCGGAGTTGAGCATTAGCAGTCGCAAACCAAAAAAAATGGGTCGGCTGTTCAACGTCGTTTGTAAAATATGTATAAAAAAATAGAGATGTCTAAGCCAGAGGCTGAACTACATCCTTGAGTGAAATAAGTCTATCAATTATCGTTATTTTGTGACTGCAAATGCCACCCAGGGCTAAATGCCACCTATTTGATTTCACTATTCCTATAGTACGATATTTATTCCATTCCCAATAGAAACATATTCCCATTGGTTACTATCTAACTGATTAATAATTGGTGGATTTCCAATGGATAGGACAGTAACGTCAGCTTAGACATCTGTTTGCAATTAAGAAAACTCATGTCTCAGAAAGTTTCCATTGCATTTGAATATAAGCATACTTAAAAGGTAAAAAGTAAGGAACTAGTTAAACAAAAAATATTTGTTTTTATAATCTGGTGTTTTATTTAAAGTTCGTCTTAAACAAAAACTAAAATAGATTGATTTGATCCTGTAATTTTTCGTCAAAATAAATTACACAGTAAGAAATAATCAAAATTGTCGGTTATGGTTTTATTTAATACTCAAAGGGTGATGCTGAATTCCACTAAATTATGGTTCATTGTTTAACTGATTTTCGTAAAAGTGTAGTTGATGAAAAAATTTCATTCGTTCTAAGACTTGCACATTAAAAAGCAATAAACAAATGGCGCAATGCAATAACGTTATTTTAGAAAACTTTTAGTAGCAAGTAAAATTTTTTTAGCTTATAATTCTAAGTCTACTATTTTTTTTTTATAACTGCTAGTGTTAAATAGCAGACACGATTCTTAGTTCCGTAGTCTTATAATTCTAATAACCCAGATAATTTTTCCGATTCAGAGAAACTCCTGCATTAATCATTGAGACAAAATAAACTTCGTGGAGGATTTTTTTTTTTTTTTTGGTTTAACTAGTCCCCATTTGCATTACACGGGTAGGAAAAACGCGAAAATTTTTTCACGATATTTTTTCACGATTTCCCGAACTCATGATCCGTCTACTACTGTGGTCGGAGCGAGCCGGAAGCAGAATTTGTATCAACCAGCCATCGGGGCTCAAGCTTACTATTTTGAGATTTCTGTTGATTTAATAATCTGGTTTTTAACCAGCAGCTCGTTCAAAGCGAAAACTATGTCAGGTAGAAACGTAGAATACGATGCAACTTTCATGTCAAAATCTAATTCACTTTTAGAAATTTTATATCGTGTTGGGCTATAATATCTCTCAATTCAAAAATAATCTACATTATTTCATTTTATTTAATAACCGTCGTTGAACAGCCGATCCAATTTTCAGGTTTAAAACTACCAATGTTCAACTCCGTAGTTTTGTAATTTTGAACCTAATTCAGAAGACAAGTATTGGGAGTAGTTTGCCTTCGTTTAGGACTTATTTTATGAAACTAACCAGCATTTGCGTTACAAGGAGGGGTAAACCAGAGAGAATTCCTACGGTTAGCCTGATGTCAAGGGGACACATGATCCGTCTACCACTAAGGATATTCACGTCAGCTGGTACCGACCCACTGTGGTTGGTACAAACCGGGTGTGAATTCGTATTGACCAGCCATCGCTGGGATTTGAACTCGTTTCACCTCATTGAAAGGCGAACGCTCTATCCCCAGAGCCGTTATTGTGCAAATTTATTCTTTTTATACTTAATTTCACTTGACCAATTTTCGATTTAAATTTAACACTTTATTCTAATTTTCAGTATTGTGGTTCATGACGTAGGTAATATGGTTCAATATTGAAACGATTTTTGGTGAATGTACAGATCATCCACATGGTCTCTTTACTATAAGTAAAAGCTGAGTCACTTGCCTTGGTGTGAAGGTTGGATCAGTTACTACGTCATTGACATTACTTATAGTACCAGCTGGCAAATTTTGTTGATATGTTATCAAAAATCCTGTAACCCAAGATGCCCATAAGAATAGGGTTGAAACTAAAAATCCAACAATTGGCCACCTGGAACAAAATTTTAAAAAACAGGTTTGTTTTAAAGACTGCGTCTTGAAATATTTATTTTATATGTTAATTATATAAGATCAAAATACTTTATAACTTGAGGGAAAGGAATATTTTCTCATTTAAAAGAATTACAGAAATGTTATAAGTTTTACGTCAGTGGACACGCATTACTGTAGCTCAGTAGCTATAATGAGACAACAGTCATAGTACAAGGAGGAGATCAGATCGTATAGAACTAATAAACCAGTTCACATGAGAGCATCGAAAGAGAATATAAAATCTTCTTAAATATGGATGCCCCGAGACAAAAAAACATAAAATAGTAAAATGTATAGGGGAAGAATTTGCTTGTATCATTCTCTTACTGAAATAGAGTGCTTACAGAGTTCAATAATCACAAGTCTGTGATTGACTCGAATCAACCAGCATCTTAACAGATTCGATACAGATGCTCACCCTCTAAGAAATCGTTTGCTTCATTTGTTTACAGTAGTTTATCATTAAACAGTACTAGCCCTCGAATAGCCGGAATTTTTTTGATAAATGTTAACAAATAGCACTACGCCCACTTTCTAGCTCTAAGAATTACGCTACTGGTTGTTGTCATTAAATCAGGGGTTTCAAATTAATACTTGAACTAAGAAAAGAAAAGAAAAGATAACATTTACCAAAGCCTAACAAATTGTTAACGATAAAGGTGAGATTACAATACTAAAACCTGTTTTATTGCAGAGCACAAATGCTAAAGGTTGTCAGGTTTTGAAGTCGTTTCGTTTTTTTTTGCCTTATTTAAATATTAACGTACAATTTATAAGGGGGAATATTTTCTTCATTTCTGACTAGGATTTTAATGATCTACATTAAGAATAGTCCTTACGGGACAACCCATATAATTAACTAAGTTCTAGTTTAAAATTTTCTTACATTATAAATTTTTTACTAAGGGTTGAATTGCAATTTTCGCATAAATAACAAACTTTTGCAAAGGTAAACAAAAGCGTCCTCGAAATCTGCCTAATTGTTATTAAGAAAGCAAGAATCAAAAACATCAAAATCAGTTTAAATATCTGGCAAAATTAGAAGAATTATGTCATCTCATTTCTGTTTCCTTAGGTCTGACAATCAAACATGTTTTGATATTCACATCAACAATGATTCATTAAAATTCGTAAAATTTTGTTTTTTTCATTGTTTTTTTTTTATTTTTTTCATTGCTGTGCCTCTTTAAGACTGCTGAGCTGACTGTCCAGCAGACAAGCACGACAAACATTCGAAAAATACGTCTTAAGGGTGATGAATATGTAACGCTCTCTGTAATTAACATTGTTCTTTAAAGTTACTCCTTTTATTGTAATATTTTTTTTTCTTTCTGAATTAAAATTCTAATACAAGTGAGAACTTTATTTTGATTATTAACGAAACATGTAATGAAAATAGCAAACGCCTTATAAAAAAAATCGCAAAAAATGGTGAGTTTAATAAGCGCAATTAGTTAAGAGATGTTCATCAATTTCAAGTTATTACATCGGATAATGTACGATGGCTTTATCATTCAAACAATTTAGTTAATTACGAAAACTACACTGATTCAATAAAGCCCATCTCTTTCAAATTTTTAATATAGTAGAGTTACTAATAATGTTAAATAAAATTTATAAATAGTATGTTTTTCTGTACCTCCAGAGTGTTATAAGGAATATAGGGCTAATTACAAAGAACTGCATATCATTTGCTAGGTACCAAGTCCATCCCATGCACTGAAAAAAAATTTATCATTGGATTTTCATATTAAAGAATTATATGACGTATGAAACCTAAACATGTTAATACTAAAATTATTTTATTAAATAGTTTTTTAATATTTTTTTTACTTTATATAATTATAGAATTATATAAAGTGGAAAAAACTTAAACATTTTAATATTATAATTATTTTATTACATGAATTTTTGAAATAATTGCTCTTATAAAAATTCTTGACACCGTCATTTAGTTAAAATTACAAATTTTGAAATTTTTATGATTTTTTTAAAGGCAAGCTAAGCTAAAGTGTTCCTTCACTGGTTAGTTTACCTTATATCTTGTTCAAATTTTCAATCTTTAATAAGATACTTTTTATCCATCCATTCAGGTTAAGATACATTTTTTTAAAGTTGTAGTGGATGATACTTGATGTTAATACATTTTTTTCAAATATTAATTCATTATTTAAATATAATTAATTAATTTTAGTATTTTATAGGAGATAAAATTTTAATTATTGAATAAAAAGAAGCTAAAATAAAAATTTTAATTATTTAATAAAAAGAAACTAAAATAAATATTTTAATTATTTAATAAAAAGAAACTAAAATAAAAATTTTCTTTTTTGATCTAAGTTGGATTTTACTTTAATTATTTTTAAATATTGCTTGTTAATAACTAACAAGGGAAACTAGGGAAGTGTGACTCGCCAATTTTGAAATAAACTAGTGGGATGTATGCCTTATGAGGAATAATTTTAGGGGGCAACATTCGTTTCGGCCCATAGAAAGTCCTATGAGAGAGAAAAAATTATTCAACATATAAAAAATCGGTATTTTATTACTTTAATGCAGACTATTAGTCATTGTAATTATCTCATACTCCAATTAATTTTTGTGGTACTTTCACGTACTATATAATGCATATTTATTGTCAAAATTGATTTCGAAAATTTTATATATCTGTAGTTTTTCCAAAAAACCTGTTAGGCTAATTAAAAATAAAAAAAATTGACATCAAACTTTTTAAAATTTTAAGAATTTTTTTCTGAATTAATTAGAGTATGCAATTGTAAATCAATTAATTAATCAATTAATAAGTAATTAATAATTAATCAACTAATAATTAATCAACTAATAATTAATTAATTAATTAATTAATAATTAATTAAAAATTATTCAATTAATAATTAATTAATAAATTTGTCAATTAATTTATTAATTGGAAAAGTAATTAATCTACCAATTAATTACAAATTAATTGGAGTATGAGACAATTACAATAACTAATAGTCTGCATTGAAGTAATAAAATGCTCGACTTCGCGTGCAGGTCGTCGGGCTACCGAAGCGGGGGTGCCATCCCCTCTGCAGAGGATCAAAATTGTGATGGCATGTCTTCGGATCATCCTCAGGGATGTTTCCCAGACCGTCGCCCATAGACCATTGTGCAGCTCTAGTGCGATGTAAATGAGCTACAACAACAACAAGTAATAGAATACCGTATTTTCTATATATTGAATTTTTTTTTTCTTTCATAGGACCTTCTATGGGCCGAAACGAATGTTGCCCCCTAAAATTATTCCTCATAAGGCATACATCCCACTAGTTTATTTCAAAATCGGCGAGTCACACTTCCCTAGTTTCCCTTGTAAGTGCTACATACTCAAATTATGAGAACTTCCAATTATTACCAATTGGTAATAATACTCCAATTATTACCAATTATACTTCAATTAACATTTAGTAAGAAAAAAAATCTGACTTAAACTATGGATATTAAATAACTATGTTGAAGTCAAATAAAAAAATAATCATCAAATTTAAATTCATACCTGATTAGTGCCATCCTGAAAGAAATTGTTTAAGTAGATCAAGTTTGACCACCATTCCTTCTGGCAGCCTACATCAACATTATTCTCCGGCCAAAAAGGTCCCGATCCCAGTAGATGCATGATTGTAGCAAAAAACGCCAGAACCATCATGTAAACCGGTGTTAACCTGTGAATTATAAAATTTTGGTGAGTAACGAATTTTATAAATTCAGCTTTCAACCTTTTTCTAAAATATAAAAAACATTGAAATTAATTGATTCAGCTAATAATATATTGGGAGTACAAATTAGTTCCTTTGGTTTTCGAAAGATGGCTCTGGCTGTTATGAATGCTTCATAGTGACAGCTGGTTTCGGTGGTTTCAGAGAGGTACATTTGTCAATAATATTCAGTTTATATCGTTTCGAGTTTCATACAAAAACCCTGTTTTTTAATTTGTTGAATACGTCAAATTTTGTGGCTACTAAGCAGCATATACGGGAGGTTTTATGTTTCTGCTTTAATTGGAAGAAAAGTGCAGCTGAAGCGCATCGAATGCTTGTAGAAGTTTATGGTGACAATGCTCCAACTGATAAATCATGTAGGGAATGGTTTCGGCTTTTCAAGAATGGTGAATGGTGCTGTATACTATGACCTGCTGCAACCTGGCGATGCCATTATGAGCGATCGGTATAGGCTACAATTGATTCGTTTGAGCCGTGCATTAAGAGAAAAATGGCTGGAATGCGAACAAAGCAACTTACTTTAGCATGACAAAGTTATTCTTCTGCATGATAATGCTAGGCCCCGTGTCGCAAAAGTCGTGTAAAATTATTTGGAAACACTCAAGCGGGATATTTTACCGCTTCCTCCGTATTCGGCTGACATTGCTCCTTCTGATTACTGATTGTTCCGACGACGGATGCAGTACGATTTCGCTGATCACCAGTTCACTTCTTTCGCAGAAATCGAAAATTGGCTCCTAACTTGGATCACTTCAAAAGACGAGATATTTTTTCGAGATGGAATTCGAAAATTGCCTGAGAGGTGGGAGGGAAAAAGTAGTAGCCAGCGATGGACAATACTTTGATTAATCTGTTCATTCATTATGTTCAGAAATAAATGCATTTTTGACCACGAAAAAACGGACAGAACTAATGTGTACTCTCAATAAATAATTTAAAAGGATTCGGTAAAATAATGGCAAGGACACATTTTAAAATTGTTTAAAAGAACGTACGGAGGATCATAATTTCCTAGTAGGCGAGTAAATATTTCTATGAAATAAACTGTTATCAACGGTGGAAAAATAGTTGTGTAATATCCCTCCAAATATGATATTGCACAATCCAAAAAATTAAGTTAAGAAACATTATTTCTAGTTAATACCAAATCGAACATTTATATATACCTCAAAGGTTCTCGTTAAATCTAAACACCAACAATGAAGAGTGCTTACACCTAGCTCACGTGCATTCACACTATTCGAGAATTATTTCCACTTTCAAAAGCACTGGTTTTGTCGTAATTCGGATATCGTAGCCAAATTGCTGACAATCGAGTTCAAAATATCTTGAATTCGTTATCTTCTACGCTATTATGCATCCACAGAAACAAAAGGTCACAAATATAAAATGTATGTATGTTTTAAATCGTGTAATAAGGATAATGTTTTGATTTTAAAATATCCGCCAATTGTATTAAATAATGTTATAATATTTAATTTACTATGCGTTCTCTTAATCCCAATTCTATTTAACTATCTATCTTTAATTTCTAACTATCTCTCTGTTCTATTTGCATATTTTATATACAAACTAATTATTTTAAGAATTAGTGCATGTACGTCCTAAACTAAATTTATCTTACTTTAAATTGCATCGTCAAAAAGTGACTCCTATGTATATCATGTCTTATTTAGTTAAAAGGTAAATTGAATGTTACTGAATATAAGAAATGGTGGCAAATACTCTGATCAATAGTTGTGGTCGTTATTTTAGCTTAAGAACTGTCCTTGAAGTTTAATTACACAAAGAACTATCTACGGTGCTTTGTTATACCACTTTTAGTGTGAAGTTGTTGCCACAATTTTCGATGTCAAGATACACTGATGTTTTTATAGTGTAGTTGAAATTACAAAAACTTGTCAACTGCCTACTTGGAGAAAACACGTCGTTGTGAACGAGAACCAATTTTAACAGCAAATTTTAATGTTGATTGTAAATAATATTTGATTTTGTTGGAATACAAAAGTAGGAGCTTGCAATTATCAAACTAGTTAAAGAACACCACTACATCAAAACCATTTAGAAACATAAATTATTTTGCTTTTATGGCATTATCAAGGGCTTTTCAGATTCAATTTAACTGTGAAGAAAAATTATAGAAAATATTACAGAAAATTAAAAAAATATTTATAATATTAATAGCTCGGTATAAGCAAAATTTTTAATTGAACTTTCCTAATTAAGAAATTACAGACTAGTACAGCTAAAAAAATAAAAAATCTGTCTAAAAGTGTTTAGTAAATACATGTGGCTTAGTATTATAGGGTGAAACAACCCTTTATTTTTCAATTACAAAACCAAAAAATATATATTATTTCTTTATGAAATTATTTTGAATAAATATTAGTTTAAAAAATTTTTTGCATGTAAATTTTACAAGCACTTGATTACATATTTTATTACATATCGATAAAATAATTCACTGTTTGCGCTTTATATATTTTTTTAAAATGTTTTTTTCTAATTTCTATAACAACGTTTTCTTCTTTGTGAAATATTTTCTCTCACCTCAAATAGCGATGGACGTAAAAATAGAGCCATGGTGTTTTTCCCTGTCTTTTGTCACATTCTTGAAAGTACAGATAAGACAACAAAAATCCACTGTAAAATATAAACACATTTAAAATAGAAAATAAAGATTTCAACACGGAGGTATACAAAAGTTCAAAGTTTTCTCCGCGATATAAAAATTGTTAAAACTTAAACATTTTTCATTCTTTTTAAATTTCATAGAAAGATGCGAATTGGAGAAATTTATCTAGGCCCTTAGTTGTCAGAACCAATACCTCCTGGAAGAGAGAAGGCCTCAGCACGGGTTATCATAAGCAAGAAATTCAATCCTTTAGTAGTCCAAACGTAATGATATCTTTCGTATCCCCCCCCACGCAGTCTAGTAGCCCGAAAGTAGCGACATCTGTCTTATTTTTCCTCCACTGCCCAGTTTATCTTCGTTAAGTCAGACTACTAAATTAATCTATGCTGAGGCCTTCTCTCTTGATTGAACAGTTACGCTGAAAATGAAGGGGAAAATCGGACAAATAAATAAGAGATCATCAGAGACCCACTAATGGCTATATAATATAGGATAAATCAATTATTCACATATAGCCCCTACAATACTCCATATATGACTGAGATTGGTGAGTATTTGTCCAGTAAAGGCCCATGTTAGTTTATTACTAGGAAATTAACACGAGCAAACACATAAAGTTTCTCGGAGAAGTATGGTAAAACATTTCCATTCGCAAAAAATCATGCAATCGTATCACAAACCTGTATTACAGATAAAAATTGATTTTTACTTCTTTTATAACAATGTCAGCGTTAAATATTTTCAATATTTGTATATAAAAGAATAAGTAATATAATTGGTTTGTAAAGATTATATATTCATCGTTATATTATTTTTAAAAAAAATTTTTAATTGCAATTTCATTTTGGTAATACTTTTGTGTTCATTAAATATATTAAAAACGCGTAAAAATTTTAGCATGTGTAGAAAATAAATTAACTCACCTGAGTACAAAAAAGGAATCAACTGAATACCATCCATTGAGTACGGCTTGGAAAAATAAATTGTCAATAACTGGTACTGCACTCTTAAGAGATTCTTTGAAATGAAACAGAAAATAAAATTACTGCTTGTGGTACATGAGACATTTATAAAATTCGTCTAATTTGAATTTTTAAAATCGAATCTTTATGTAAAATGATGCAGTCGTACCGAGCAGGAAAACAGACACAGGATTTTAATTAAATCAGAGTAACTTTTATTAGATCATTCTTAGTTGAGTGGGAGCGAAAAAGTGATGTTTACTCCATCAGCAAACAGTCTTTCTGGTAGGGAAAATCTTGCAAAAAATCCTAAAATGTCTCTATTTAGGGAAAAGAGGGAAATGACATTGCTATTGGTGTCATGGAAAAGATGGATCGATGAATAAAATTTAGTGTCTATAAAAATGATCCCAACAAATATAATAATTACTAATTTACCAATTATGAATAATAAAACCATTTTAACTAATGTTGTTTTTTGCTTAAGTTTGCATTTAATTTTATATTATAAAAAACGTTTTATATTATAATTTTTTTTACTATTATATAAAAGATGTTAGCTCTAAAAGATAAGAGGTTTATTTGATTGAGAAAATTGTTTTTTCTAAAAACCCTTTTTTTTTTCTTATTTAACTTTCAATTCTAAAAGTAAATCATTGATAGCATTATTTTAGTGCATTCTGACTATAACATNATATATATATATATATATATATATATATATATATATATATAATAGTTAGTCAGGGGTTGCAAAAATGCAAAAAGTTTTTTATCTTCCAAACCAATAAACTTTTTAAATTTTCTAAATAAATGTTATTTTATAACCAATATATTATCTAAAATATTATTTGTTAATTTCAAATGGGCACCCCTGTTAGCTCCATTTTTTCGACAAGGAATTTTAAAGCAAATATCAAAGATAACATTTATAGAACATCCAGCATAATTATGTTTTTTATATTTAAGAAATGATTTATATTTCAAAGATATTATGTGTTTGTTTAGAATTTCCGATTCTATGGGTTTAAAATTTATCTTAACATAGTAACGGGGCTACTGGATTTATATGAATATATACTATATGTTCTATATTATCCATTTTTTGTATACAATTTTAGCATAATTGAGGTGCACAGTAATAACAGGGGTGATGGTAGCCGGAATTCAGGATTTTTCGTATCATTCTTCTGGATCCAAAAACGAGAAGAAATGCATTTGATTTTTCCGCGAATATCGGAGAATTATGCATATATCAAGATCATTATTGCTTCGCGAACGTCTGCGAATCAAAAACTCATATGCATGCTATTCTTCTATAACTAACATACATGTCTTCTATAACTAATATACATGTCTTCTATAGCTAATATACATGTTATTCTTCTATAACTAAACTAATATACATGTGATTCTTCCGCCAATTCGATTCTTTTGGTTTGGTGGATTTTCGGAATCTTTGGAACTGCACTGGAATCTGCTAATATTGCAATTTTAGTATCAAATAACGATTTTGTGTTTACTTGATTCAAAAAAGACGAGCTGCGATTCGTATTCACGTGATTTATAAATTTACACAGCGATTCCTATTCACGATATTTAAAAATCCCATATCGCAAGATTGGATTTATATATAATATTTGCATGTTTTTAAAGCCCAATAACACGATTCATATTCAAACCAGTTTAAAGTCCAATGCCATGATTCGTATTCACGCGAGTTTAAAATTAAAGTACAGAATACCTCGCAAATAGTAAGAAGTTATAAAACTATCAAAAGCTGTATTATAACTCTATAAAATGGCTCTTCGGAGAATATTTTACTGTTTCTCGTGGTAACGTTATATTTTTTTCTAATGGGGGGAGAGCACTGAACTCTCGTTCTTTTGCCTTGGAAGATGCCGGAAGTGTTGCTCATTTAATGTTACCCGGTGGGCACCTGTGAACCTTAGTCTCAGAGGTGAGCAACATTACCCATTCCACACTGCCACAAATGCCCATTCATAGGGTGGGCCACAGTCACATGCCACAGGAAAACACATAGCGAAAAACATCCATGCCCTGAATGGTGTTCCCGAAACCATTGACCTCGCAGTCAGACATGCTGACTCCTCGGCCACCTGGCTGGCGTAGTGATGAAAATGAAACATCAGAATTATACTCACTGATAACAATCATAGGAGACGTGTATACATGTCCTAAAATAACCCACGTCATGCTCAAAAATCGAATACCATGTAGACATAATAGTTGCCCTTCGGTTGCATCGGTGTTGAGTAATTTTGAACCATTTGTAAAAATGCAAAAACAGTTCAGGAAAGGGTCACACACGTCCATGAAAACTAAACAGAGAAAAGCAAATATTTTATGTTTAACAAGAAAATCCAATTTTATTAGGCATTTAAAAAATATTATGCATTAAGAACGCAATAGCTTGGGCTGCACTTTTTTTAAACTAAGCAAACCTGAATTATTTTTTATAAACAGCAAAAAAAGTAGAGTTTTGCATTTAAATTCTTTATATATCATTGAGTCGAAAAATTATAAGTTTTGGGTACCCTTACTGCTTTAACAATGCTTTGATTCTTGACGACAAAAATTGTCACTGTCCTTTATACCTGTTTAATTGGCTTTATCTAAAATAATATTACTACATGACGAAAAATTTCGGCAAAATTATCAAACTTATATGGTAAAGAAATTTCTGATAAAAATAACATATGGTATTTAAACCATTCATTTAGTAAGTTTTCCATTCGTTATTTTAAATAGCATTTGCTGGAAAGGTGGGACTGCTCGGCCTGGGAGGCCCTTGCAAAACAAATAATTAAAAAAACTTAACTCTTCCAAGTTCTTATTTATTGTTACATACCTGTAGATTTGCGTCCTCTTTACCAAATACGTTTTAAGCCCTTGTAAAATTGAAGAAGAGTTATCACAATTTAGTGAACAGCTTTGCAGAGCTAAATCGATTGCGGTGTTGGGGTAGTTGGTTCGAGTCAACCCGTATCCTTGGATATATCTTTGTGATATCTGATTCTCTCTTTTGGGTTAAATGCTCTTCGACTTGACTAGGGCTTACAAGCCTTCATATGCATGGGTAACAATAAATAAATAAGTGATATATTCAGGGTTGTGAAAGATTTCGTTTCTGCAACTTGATGCAGCCTGAGGACAGTTTGATGGGTTACATAAAAATTACTGATTTAGTTCAGCCGTATCCAATCTTTTATATAGTTAAAAATACGATTTTTTTTAGTTCTATAAGTTTGAAGATGTTAGCTTATATCTTACATAGAAATTAAAGCAACCAATGGACCATAAACTAAGTTAGCAAGCGTTTACTAATAGTGCAGTCAAATTAGGGTTTAAGGTAAGGAATCAAAATAACGAGCCAGGACCTATTTGAATTGGTTATGGAGTATCCGGGTGGCCACAGATAATAATCCCACGAAATTCTGTGATTTAGAAATACAATATGTATTTTTTTGAATGTGTAATATTCCATTTGCGCTTTTAAAAAAAAGGAGAACTAATAAAAAGTTTGAATTAAGAGGAAATTCTACCTTTTAGTCTATTTGGTGATCTTTTATTAAATTCCAATGGTTCTTCTAAACTCCCAATGGACATTTGTTCTGGCGAGTAACCATTTGCCGATGTAATACTTTTGCATGAATCTCTTGTAGCGTTGATGTCAGCAAAGTATTTGAAAGCAGTTACAGAACTCCCCAAGATAACGAGCAGAAAAAACACCGACATTATGCATCTGAAATACAATGTGAAATTTTTTTAAGAAAGAATAACGAGGGGATGATAAACTAAAGCACAGGCATAAAAAAGTTTAAAATTTTATGGAAATTGATTTATTTCTATAAATAACATTTCTAGAATATTCAAAAGTATAATAAAATGTTTGACATTCCTCTATTTCCTTTAAAATAAAATCGTGTGCAGTGCGCAAAAAAAGAAAGAAAGAAAAAAACGGATTACCCTGAATAACTTTTGATCTAATCTAATTCAGATTTTCCCGTTCTAGGACTCAATCAGATAGTGAACTCAAATGTGCTAATTAATTAATGCCGACGATATTTTAAATTACAAGATTAGAAAAACCTACTTTCTCTGAAAAAACAAACCCTTTTTTAGCCGGATTCGGATTTCCGAAGTTTGGACTCATAATGCTCATTTTATTTTTCATGTATTTCTCTCATATCTTGAGAACTAATTAAGCAAATAAAAAAAAACATTGTACACAATTATTAAATTCATTTATCCAGAGATAGTTCAGTGCAAAAATTACGTTTAGTAAATATTTATTATATTATTTAATAATAGCTGAAAAAATTTTAATGGTAAGGTATGCAATTTCTTACATCATTTAAACAAATACAACTTTTACATGACAAACTATGAAATTTGAGCGAAATCAGCTGAATAGTTCATAAGAAATCGAATTTTAAAGAAGTCATCTTTCTAAAGTTCTTTTAATTAAAAAAAAATAATAATGTGTACGAATTCTAATTTTAAGGATTTTACAAAATATTTCAAAGTAATAAGGATATCGAAATCTTACACCTAAGCCCACCCCTCTTTATAAATAAGAAACAATAATTTTAAACTGACAACGCCATCTACGTGCATCTAAAGGGTATTTCGTAAAGTTGGTCATTTATATATGTTTTTAGAATCTTTATTAAAATGAATTAAAAAAAGCTTAGAAACTGTGGATCAAATATTAACATTTAAGCGAGGAAAAACAAAAATTCAATCTATTTGACCGCAGAACACAGTTGGGCGTACGAAACACCAAAAGTTGTTTGATTGCCTGAGAAAATAAGGAGAACATGAAAAGTGATTATTAATACAGTTCTAAGTCTCATTTATCAAACCGGTTTTGATTTCTTCTTTTCACTCTATTCACTAGTGATAGTTTCGATATCGATTTTGCTTCGTCCTCTCTTGAAGAGAAAGTTGTGACCCCCGATATGCATACATTTTAGCTTTTATTTTTGTCAAGTGTAATAAATTTATATATTAAAGGCAAAAAATAATAAAATTATATCAAAATATTAACAATACCTTTCGTATAACAATTAACAACAGTTAATAACAATTTTGTATAACCATTAACAGCACCTTTTGTATAATAATAATCTTTTGTATAACAATTAACAGCACCTTTTGTATAATAATAATCTTTTGTGTAACAAATAAACAGCTATCGTCAAATTAATTCACGCAAATATGTCAGATTTTTTTTTGGTCCATTAATAGTTCTATTTTTATACCTGACACAGTTCTAAAAACAAATGCATTATGCATGATACAAGAGCAATACCCTGAACCAGAATGGACGAGAGTGTATACTGACGGTTCAAAAATACAAGACAGCACCGGAGCAGGAGTACACAGTAAGCTCTTTTCTCACAGCGCCCCTGTGGGATACTATATGTCAAATTTTGATGCAGAGATCTTCGCTATATCGATAGCCCTGGAAAACCTTAAGAATAAGATCAATTACTTCACTAAAGCAGTAATTCTTGTCGACTCTAAGGCAGCTATCCAGGCAATTGCCATAAACCATAATTCAGACACTCAGACTATTTCAGATATTAGAGATAATTTGATTTTTCTCGAGAATGCCAACAAAATTATTATGTTCCAGTGGATCCCTTCGCATGTAGGAATCAATGGCAATGAAAAGGCAGACCAACTAGCCAAGAAAGGGACACTCGAACCACAATGTAATAAACCGATTCCACCAGACTCCCTTAAAAAACAATTTTCCGAGAAACTTAAGACCAACCTAAAGCTCAACCAAGCAGTAAAATCCACTGGAAAACCCTGGGCTAACATCCAAAACAGTTGGAAGAAATTTTGTCACAGTCCTCGTAAGAAGGCTGTGGCAAACTTCAGACTCTCAACAGGCCATGACTGCTTGGCAGAGCACCTCAACAGAATAGGTATCCTTCCATCTAGCGAGTGCCAAATCTGCAATTCGGGAACCATGAACTCAGACCACTTGCTTGTATGCCCTTTACTGGACAAACAATCCCAAGAGCGGGGTGATCTGTGTAAACTTTACTGGGATGCCAGAGATCACATGAACTCTCTGTAAAGACTACTCCTCATTCTTCACTGTATATATATATTTTTTTTTCTTACTTTAATTTTTTTTCTATGCGTTCTTTTTGTATTAATATGTGTTTGTCATGTGTTTTCTTTGTTTGTTATTGTAATTTTGTTCCTTTTTACTCCTTGTTTAAGTCCACTTAAAGTTGAACATTGTATATGGATTAATATTTCCAATAAAGCAATATGTAACAACAGTTCTATTTTTAAAACTTTTATGAATTTACCTTTTTAAACTTAAAATACATTCGTTATAGCCTGTCATTAGATGCCTTTAATAAGTAACTATGCGTTTTCTAGATTTGAATAACTTCAAATAACGTCAAAATAAATATTTATTACTTTTTCAAAGGGTTAATTTGAATATTTTTCTAATTATACTTTTCATAATGTAATATCAATATTTGAGTAGCAAACAGTAGATTTAGAAATAACTCCGGTAAGTAATGGCCATATCGAAAGACATGAATAAAAAATTTGACCACTTCTGTCATTCAATTTCACTAAATGAATGTCACTAAAATTTGACAATCGAAGTCATTCAACTTCGGTCATATAATTCAATTATGCTAAAATTAAATTAGTATAATATTTAAATAAAAGGAACACTTAACAATATTTTATTATTGTCAATAATAATCACGAAAAATAAAATGAAAATTAGAATCCTCTCCCTTTCTATAAATGCCTTGTAACTACCTAGTAATTTCATACATACCGAATTCCACACTTCTAGAAGAAGAAGATCACAGGTATCCACACATGTGACTTATGACGTCAGCGCAAGCTGATCGCTTATAAGCTAAATGGCGTGTTAAAGTTGAGCAAGGTTTCTCCTGTACATAACTTCTGTGATTCCTTCTCGTCTACATCTTTCGTTTGACTTAGATTTATTATTTGTTTGTATATTTTGTTGTAACCATGATATATTTGTACCCGGCAACTCCAATGCATTATTAGTTTCTTTATGTTCTATATGGCTTCATGCCTGTCTTTGTGTTAAGTAAGAAATACATAGGGAAAGAATTGAAATCTTTGTAAAAGAATCTTTGCGACCGAATGTGTCACTTAAGAGCATTGATACTTGACGGGCTTGGCTTACTTTAAATGGAATGGTAAGAACAGTTACTAACGTAAGCAAATATCACGTTTCAACAACGAATCATGAACAAGATACCCACAATATACCTGCAAGTGCAATATACCTTTAAGCGACGTCACGTTTGGGTTAGCCAATCAGGTTCCACACTCGCGCATGACGTTCGTGTGCAGGTTTAAAATTAAATCTGAGTTAAAAATTGATCCAGTGTGATAATAAACCTAAGCCTAAAGGCTCTAATCCTAACATGACATGCACAACCACTTATATCGACTCAACCATGTGATTAACAGCAACTACACAACCGATACAACAAATGTTATGAAAAATGTTAAAAATATATTTACAGTGTGACAATTCCTCCATTGCTCATTTCTAATGACTTGGGTTTACAATTCGCAGAAGTTACATTCAAATCGATACCTGATCGATTTAAAGCCGGCAAATAACCTGAAAAAATTTTTAAAAATTAGAAAATTGCTGTAAACAGCTATATTTTTAGGCATATTAATACATTGTATTATTAGTTCATTATCGACGGTTGTATAAAACATTTATTTCAGCAACTATACTTGAAGTTACTAAATTTGCATTAATGTTTCTAAAATGTACATTATATTCACTTACTTGAATTATTAATTATATCCTTAAACTCAGATGGATTACATGTGTCTGGTAAACATACACCAATTGAAAGTGGAAGATACTTCTAAAATAAAAATTCTTACATGTTTATGATATTAATTTGTAATAGTTTACTGTATCTAAATATACAAAATATTTTAATGACGATGTCGCAGTTTTTCATTGCTGTCGGTGCATTTTTATTGGCCGGAAAATCGCATGGCAGGATCCAGATTTCCCACATTAGTTTGAATTATAGTTTGGTTGTCATTCGCATAAATTCGATATAAGTCATAAAGGTATTGTTTTCCTATAAATATTTCTGTATCCCTAATTTAAAGACGAAATACAGAGCTATAAACTAATGCAAAGAGCTCGTCGCACTCTTCTACAATCTACAATTTAAAGGTTTGTGGCGTAACTACCACAACGAATATTAAACATCAATTCACTGGTATATAAGACATGCTAATCTGATTCCATCATGAGGTAGCATTTGATAGATGAAGGTTGGCATTGTCAATAACAACTCACCCCCCCCCGGATTGGTGACCTCCGGACGTGATTTGAACACGCAGAAACGCCCACTTTGCAAAAATCTTGACAACACAAACAACAAAACAGAGTTGACAGTACAAATCTTGACACTTCAAACTGGTAACGCCTACTTCGTTGGATGGCCCACATTGAACAGTTGACTTGCTACTTGTGAGTGCAATATTATCCAATCCCCCTCACGCTATTGCTGCTCAGTCTCATCTCGATTATACACAACGTCAGCCTGCATACACTCGACTGCTAATGGCAACACAGAAGCGACTACGACTGTGAAGTTAATACACCTCTCACATTCAGCACTCAAAAACACGGTGCCCTTAATTTCAGCTCTCTCGGTCCTTTACAAGTACAGCAACTAGTGGTATCCGTCCATCGAATTCTATCCCTGATAAATTTCTGGTGGGAGAGTATTGTAGCGTAACTACTACTACGATTATTAAACATCAATTCACTGGTATGTAAGACATGCTAACTTAATTCAATCTCGTGGTACATTTTGATAGATGAAGGTTGGCATTGTCGATAACTCCGCCTTTCACAGGTATTTAACTGCACTGTTGCATAACTGCCAACTCTTCCGGTTTTCCCGGAAGATTTTATTCTTATATTTAAAGTGCTAGCGAAATTCATGTTATTTCATTAAACTTTTTGAATTATAATAATAATTTTAAATCAGTTTGACCACCACTTCATATAAATAATTACAATTTATATATAAAAGCATATTAGTCCTTACGATAGCGAATTTCAAACTGATTAAAATATAAATATATTTTTGAGGAAGATAGTTTTTCGGCAATTGATTTACTACCACTTGGAAAATCC
This sequence comes from Parasteatoda tepidariorum, assembly GCF_043381705.1. Lineage (NCBI taxonomy): Eukaryota > Metazoa > Arthropoda > Arachnida > Araneae > Theridiidae > Parasteatoda > Parasteatoda tepidariorum. The sequence continues at coordinate 32,211,142 of NC_092211.1, forward strand.
ATTCTCGAAAAGAGTGAATGTTGGCAGGTATGCTGTTGTTTGTTTTCTAAATTAAGAGTTTAAGGGAATTATTATAATTGTTATTAGAATAACGGAATTCTACGTTATATTTTAGGATAAAGTTATTTAAACTGGTGACTGATTTTATTAACCATTTGAAATTATTATTTTTTTATTCAAATTACATTAATATACTAATATAAATAACGGTAAAAAGAGACTCGTTTAATGATTTAGAACTTACATTTTAGCTTCAGGCGCAGTGATGAGTGCAAATATTGTATTTAAAATATATTCGTCTGTTTGGTAAGCAATAATATTAAATTACACTAGTGAACTCATCAAACTTGTTACAACAATATTACTTTTAACTATAAATGTTATTTCAAAAAATGATTTATGTCCATTAATAAATGTTAATAGTATCATAAGGGAAATATTTAGACGTGGCATGTGGTGGCAAAAGTGATCTTTTTAATACACATATGCTAAGTTTAATAATTTCAACTGTTTTGTGTCGAGAAACAACAATGATAGCCTCTTTAGTTAATCAGGAAATTAAAAAATTAGTTTTTAAAAGTCTACCATCGCTGTAACTTGAAGGGTGCAATATTGTCCTTGAAATCCTCCTCTGCCACGGTTCCTCGGTGCGTAAACACTTTTGCATTCATCAAAATCTCCCAGCCACTTCACATTTCCTTCTAATATTCCACTTTCTGGCTTTCCAAATGAATCCAACACTGAAATAAAGTAAATTTTTTAAAAGCTAATATAATAAATGTTACAATTTTCTCGATACATTCATTTTCTGCATTTAGTAATATAACTAAGAGGTTAAATAGTTACTTTCTGATATCTAAATCATTTTTGGAAATTTCAGGTTATTTTTAAAATGGAGATTTCATTATTTGCATCTGATGTACGAAATTATTAGATGTTGCATCTTATATATGTGTTACCGGCAAAGTTTGAAATCCGGTATTCTATAGAATGCCTTGGCATTGTATATAATGCCTAAAACTAGCCGGCAATGTATGAAATGATTTATATTTCACACATTTCCAAGGCATTCTATAGAATGCCAAATGAGAAACCGGCAAAGTATAAAATTTTCTGTGGCCCTGCTAGTAAAGATGATGAAATAGATATTTTGTGCAATATTTGTTTCAAAACAAACAGAAAATAATTTTGACTTAAATGTGAATTTTTTATACGAAACTTTGTTTCCTTTAATAAGAAAGGCATAAATTATGTTTTGTATAGCTTGTATTTTTCTTTACGCATTTTGAATAAATTTTTTTTATTGGCACTCTCATTATTTTTTCAGAATAACATTTTTATTTTTGAGAAATGCGCATTATTTACATACTAACCTCATCAGGACGGTTTTTTCATACTTTGCCTAAATAGCATTTGTCATTCCATAGAATGCCTAGGTATTATATGCAATACCTAGGGAAAGTATGTAATACTTCTCATATTTCATACCTTGCCTAAAAACATCCGGCATTGTATACAATGCCTAGGCATTTTATAGAATGCCGGCGTTTCATACTTTGCCGGTAACATGTGAATTGATTTCCACATGATTAATTGGCCAAAGTGAAGTTCCATGGCCTAAAGTTGATCTTAAAAAAAGTTTCAGCTGAACACACTGCGTCGGTCAGAATATTACTTAACAAAAACAAATATCTTATAAACTATTTAAACTTCAATTAATTTGAAACTTACATATTATTTGTTATAAATCTTAATATCAGAAAAAATAATTGCTTCGTACACGGAGAAAATAGGTCAGAACTATCTTAATATGATTAAATTTAGCGTGTTTCTGACTCTATTGGAACGCCAAAAACCTCGATGATTTCTATCAAATAACTTTGGTTATTAATTTTAGTAAAATTAACAATAAAATATGGATTCATAGTAAGTGTTAAAATTTTTTAAGTGAGGTGATATTTGTTAAATTTATTATGGCTGAAAAACCATGTATGAGGTTTAATTTACTTTACAATTTTGTGTTTTTAATCAAATATAAGGTAGTGAAAACTGTAATTTTGAAAACTAGAACTTCTGCCAAGCCGTTACTGTATGAACGAAAAATCATAAAATGAATGGGATAAGTACCGTATATTTTGGTTTTTAATACCAGTATTATGCTTTCTTTTTTTCAATCAGAAATGTCATTACCATATAGTAGGGTAATTTTACCGAAATTTTTTTCCCGCTTATTTTGTTCTCACTTTTTATGGAATAGAAACAAAACACGAAAAGTTAAAATACTTACTTTTTAAAGCCCAAGAATCCTGAAAATGTTTCAAATCGATACTTTCCTTTATGTATACCAAATCATTATAACAACTGCTGTTTGTGACATTGCTGTTACTATTTATCAACACAGTGACAAGATTTAAAAAATTTATGAAGGGAATTTTATTTTGCACATCATTTCTCATAAGTAAATCCTTTGCCCCTTCAATTGTTTTTGAAGTTTCAATATTTTCTGCGACATCTCGCAAAAGTTGACGCACATTATATAATTTCCGACCATGGTTGTTTGAGATCTCATCAGAATTGTAATTAATTTCCCCCAACACACATGTAAAACATAGAAATGTAACAAAAATCGTTAGTTTCATTGTTCACGCTCTGGAATAAATTTTTGATATTGTGGAGTTTAGCAAGGACATGTTACAAGGATGATCAATTTCGGAAGAGTGATATAAATCATAACAAAAACGCGTGTGTAATTTTTCGACTCTGAAAGCAATACCGATAAGGTTCGACAATTGTCAGATAAAGCTATCAAGGCATTTTGTTTTGTTACATCATAATGCGTAATAAAAACTGTTGATATCACGAAAATTTATCATTAGATAAAACGGCAGAAAGAGTTCTTTTAAAATTTATCGTTACGTTATCTAACACTTCATTCTCAATATTAAGGTGTTATCCATTTATTTCATTTTAAGGCAATGTATAATACAATTGATTTTATTAGATATCCATATCATGTGAGAAAATTGACTTTTTGGTCTAAGTAAACAAATGGTTTTTATTAATTAACAATATTATTTTAATTTAATACTATTTAATTAGTTAAACACTTTTAAAATTTTTGGAGCGTGATTGTTCTTTTTTTTTTTTTTAAATTTATTCCAATATTAATATGGCTCTGAATTGAATTATATGAGTCTAATTTTTAAAGCTTGTTCATACGATACTGTGGTTCAAATTGAAAGAAGACAATTTACCATAGTATTTTACAACAAATTCGCACCGAATGATAGTTCGTCAGGGGTTGCAAAAAGTTCACTGAACCATAAAGTAAGTATTATTGAACCATATATATATATATCTATATATATATGGGTCATTCTCACGAAAACTGACATTTTTCAGTTCATAAAATCCCAAAAAAGTAAAGTGAATAAAAAGCTCTGAAACTTTTTATATTAATAGAAATATGTAATGGCATTATAAA
>NC_092211.1:32216436-32223077 GCF_043381705.1 Parasteatoda tepidariorum
AGAAACCCATTCTATATATATATATATATACAGGGGTGGACGAAATGATAGAAACACATCTGCACTAATACATTTTTTCATATTGCTCCCGAAGTAGTTAACGAATTATTTTATAACAAAAGTGTTTAGATCATGCGTCTCATATATATCAGTGAAGTTGAAAACTCTTAGAGGTTTGAGGAATCGCCAATAAATTACAAACAGAAAATAGTATTTTTTTACACCCTATGTAAAATTCCCTACCCTATGTACCCTACTTAATAATAGATTTGTAACTTATGACAGTTATTATATGCAATAATTACCAAAAAATTTCGTAAGCTTAACTTAAATATTTATAAAAATATGAGCGTTTTCACAAAAAAAAATTGTTTTACGTTTTTTTTTCTTTTTTTTTTGCTATAACTGTAAAAACATTTAATAAAATTAAACAAAATTTTTAGAGCAATTTAAAATTAATTATAACATTTATGCTTTAAAATTTGAGAAAAATTCGTTTAAAACTGTTTAAGATACGAAGTAGTTATTTTATATTGTGCATGCGTGGAAAAATTAAAAAATAAAATTTTGAAGTGAATCATATTTGGCAACTAATAAAAAAACGTCCGATTTGAATATCTGAACAATTTAAAAGGTTTTATGCAATTTTCTAAGTAGTTTCCATATTTTATAAAAGATTGCTCAAAATATAAGGGGTTTAACACGTATTTCACTATTAAACGAGATTTATTAAAAATGACACCGGCATAGTTGAGAATCATCCCTCATAAATTTATCCTTTTTTTCGCCTGTTATCTATCTTTATTAAATCACTTTTTGATCTACGTTTATTGCGAGGTATTGTAATTTTTTTATTAAATTCTGTGTAATGATACACAATAATAATTGTGGAAAACTTCTTATCATTTTCAGCTTTCTTTTAAAATGTGCAAAAACTACTTTGAAAATTGCTTCAAACTTTTTCAATTTTTAAGATGTTAAAATCGTACTTTTTCATTAATTGTCAAATACGATTCATAACAAAATTAAGAAACAAAATTTCAATTTTTCCTGCTCATGCACAATATTAAAGAACCACTTTATCTACTCTGCCCAGTTTTAAACGAATTTTTCCTCAAATTTTGAAGCCAGAGTTTTGTAATTAATTTTTAGTTGCTTTAAAAATTTTGTTTAATTGTATTAAATTTTTTAAAGTTATAGCAAAAGAACGTAAGACTAAAAAAATTAATTTCTTAAAAAAATTTTCATATCTTCATAAATATTTAAGCTAGGCGTAAGAAAGTTTGTGTAATTGTTACATATAATTACCAAAATAACTATCACAAGATATAAATTTAATATTTGTATCGTGTTTTTGCAAAAAAATGTGTTCAACTTATTTCAAAATATCAGATACTATACTTTGAAATATATACTTAAAATATCAGATCACTTCATATTTAGATAATAAGATTTGAAAAAAAGTACTTGATAAAAAAGTACTTGAAAAAACTTATACAAATACTGCCCCTTACCGTGGAGAACGTGAAGTACGGTCGGGAACAAGGTGTAAATATATTTATGAAATATTGCCATATTTTAGTTCAGAAGTATTGAATATATTAACATGAACATTAGTAGCTATTTGCATCTAAATCAAATTTATATATTAGGGAGACCGGAAAGTAACGTCATTTCGGTGCATTTCATATTTGCTATCAAGATTTTATTTTTAATCAATAATGCATCGTTAACAGCAATGTCGGATCGAAGATGAATCGAAATGGATCGAAAAAAATCCATTGGTTTTTCAGACTAACGAATAATTTATGCCCCGAAACGACATTAGTTTTCGATCTTCCCTAATATGTTTAGTGTTGTAACAGTAAAAGAAAGAGTTTGTGTGTCTGTGTATCTTTTGTATAATCCATTTATGTTAGGGTCTTGAAATATGGACAACTGATGCAAGGAACAATTTTAGCCCTTGATATTAAAGATTATAAAAAAAATTCAATTAGTTAAATCGAGATTGTCGTGAGCAAACTGGATTCTTCTAATAGGTTTAATACTAAGCACTGTTACAAATTAAACTACAGACTACAATTGTGCTTTTTTTTTCAATTACTTAAAAGCTAGCAAACATAAGTGATGTTTTGCTAGGTTACAACTTTTTTAAGCAAAATTAATTTCACTGGAAGCTTATTCCATGTTCTTTAATGATTATTTGTTTATGATTCTTTGTCAGGTAATATCGGGAAGAATCAACGTAGATAGCATGTCCGTGACATGCTTTGGAATTAATACTTTAACTGGGTTAAGCACATTCACAAACACTTGTTATTTTCTTCCCTGTAGACATTTGATAAAATAGCCTGAAATCACGCCCTAAAATATCATATGATCTGACGTCATAGGACTCAACCTCAGTGACGTGCACAGAGAGGTTGAGGACAAGGAGATTATAAGCCCACAGATCCATTGACTAACTAAAGAATTTAAAACTTCAAATCGATTATTGTTATTTTATTACGTAATCAAATTATTTTAACAGGGAAGTATTTGACTCTTGGAAAACATACTATGAAGATTAATAATACTAGTGGGCTGCCCCATGCTCGCTAACGCTCGCCAACCCCCGAATATTGCTACGCAATCTTATATGGTTTGCTTCGCAAACCAAGCTCGCTTCGCTCACTATTAACTTAAGTACGTTGCAAATGCACAAAATTCTAAGAATTCAAAACAATCATTCAAATCCATATAGAAACTTTTTTTTTAAAAAACATTTACATCTTTTTAGTAAATACTACGTCATTAAAATAAATTTGAATTCAAATAAATGACGTGTAATTCGTTAAACCTATTAGAAATGTGCTGTAGTATAATTCGTGATATAAATCAAAAATCCTCAAATAAATTCGTAATATATAAATTCGTGAAAAAAAAGCGCTTTCGACAAAATGCTAAANTCGTGAAAAAAAGCGCTTTCGACAAAATACTAAAATAGAGATCTACCGACAAAGACTACTCACTTCTGCCTAGCTTAATGGTATGAGATTGACGCAGCTGATTGGCGAATTTCGGAAGAGATCAAATTTGGTGAAAATGCTCTATCTGGTTATTTCAGTTTCCGTTTTTAAGAGCGCTATATGTTGAGCCACCACAACTAGATTTGGCATGTGACATTTTCAGCGACAATCATTGGTCGATTTTTCTAGCGTTGCCATTCGGGGAGTTGCAATGACGGCTTTTTTTGTCGCTGTGTAAGAGAAATATATATAGAGATGATTTTCAATTCAATTGAACAACGAGGTTTTAGGGCGTTAGTAAACTGAAGAAAAAATTCCAATGAAACTGAAATGTTTTGAATTTATTTGAAATTGCTTTAAATTGTTGTTCTTTTTACATTTTTCTGCTATTATTTTTTGAAAATTTTGTCGGGTAGCCTGAATTTATTGCATTATTCTAGGCAGAACGGAGGGTTTTCTGATGTTTCCAGGAAGCACTTGGACTTGGCAGAAAGATTTGGTAATCTCTTTGAATAGAAACCCATTCTGCACACAGGGCTGCTGGAGCATTTTCCTGCAGTAAAATCTTCGTAACTGTCGCAGATGCGTCCTAGAAATTTGCAGGTTTTGTTGAAACTGGCAATATAGTAGATGTAAGCCATCTCGTGGTTGCAACTAATCTGTCTACTTAGTGATTTAACTGAAAATTTAAAAATGTTATCTCAATAAGTTATCAATATTTTATAAAAACAAATTTTACTATAAATAAATCTTGTAAAATATACCACATCAGAAAATATGTTTTTTCTTAATTTACATGGCAAAAAATTCCGGGTCGAATTCCGGTAAAAAGTACTGACACCTTGCGTGCAGCATCCGTAAAATCCATTTTTACTGTAAAACTTTATACCTAAATATTTATTTAATTACAGTGATTCAGTGGTTTTTAGTACATATTACATTAAAACTACAGTATTTCAGAATTTTTCTTTAGTTTTAGGGTGAAAAGTCGATGTTCAGTGTGACAGTACTTTTCACTGTAATTTAATCCGGAGTTTTTTTCAATGTAATGTAAGCAATCTCTAATAGATACGCGCATTAAAGCAGTTACGGAAATTCAGAGCAAAAATCTTGTTGTAAGTTCATACACAAAAATAGCCTTTTTAGCACATCAAATTTCAACTTTATAGTTGCATTCCTGTAGCCCGTAGAGCGGCTCGCACTATATTTTTTCTTACACTTTAATTTTTAGATGCATTTCGGTTGCTTTTCATTCATCATTGCTTTTTTTATAAGGGAAAATTCGATAAAACAGATTATTTTTATTTATAATATGAAGAATTATAATTTTAAAAAGCTATATATTATGCTAATCGTTACGAAATGAAATACCTTGATTTTAAATCTAGGTAACATTTCATTTCAGTATGTAGAGTTGAAAAATAATAAACCCTCCTTGAGAAAAAAATAATCTCATAAAAACTGGGAATACAGAATATGCGACTCGATAAGCAGTAATAAATGAGAAGAAATTTTACTTGTTAACAATCCATAAATATAACCTTCAGAGCATATACACACTGCTTGACAATTGCAAAGGAACAATTACATTTTCCGGAATAATTATTAATAGGCGTTGATTGAGGAACTGAAACTAAGTATATATTTAGCAGAAGCAATGTGCATTTATTATTAGGCAAAATAGTTTAGATATCAACTTGCCAAAAAATAATAAAATTAAAAATATAAAAGATACTCATTGGATGATTTCAAACAGCCACGAAAAATTGATCTTACCAGAATGAAACTATAATTAGTACCTCAGTAAGATATATGATTACCTCGGACACTAATGCACATTTTGCATCTTTTATTTATGTAGTCCATTAAATTTTACTCCACGCTTCCTCTTTAAGACTGGAGTCAAATAATAGTGATCTTGTCTTATCTAGGAGACTGCGATTCAAGCGTTCAGCCTTGTCGCTTAATTGAAGAGAATATGGAATGGAACAATCTAGAATAATTCCCCTTGATTTGTTCTAGTTTTTAAATTCGTTTGAAATATATTCCTCTCCATTATCACAGCAAATTTTTAACACTCAACAACCACTTTGCTTCCACTTCCTTAACCTAGTTCTTCAAATTTCTTGTTTCCTCAAATTTATTTTTAATTGGATAAACCATCACAAAATGTGTGAAATCATCAAAAAATGTTTCAAAATATTTCTTCATTTCCCATGTGTTACGTTCTACTGGTCCACAAACATCAATGTGTATTAAATCTAATCACCTAGTTTTTTAATACCCCACTTAAAAATTTAAGTCTAGTTTGTTTGCATGTTTTTTTCGCAAAGATTGAAACATTCTAAATATTCTTAATTTCATCAGTTCTAAAATTCACCCATGTTGAATGACTTACTAATTTCTTCATAATGTGTTCACAGTGTTTAAATGTCCAAGTTTTCTATGCCGTGAATTTTCATTATTTTCTTCACGGGTGACAAATGCATTTTTCTTTCATTTAATTGGGTATATTATAGCCTACGTTACAGGTCGTGTTATTCCTACTAAATTTAACTAGTAAACAACCTGATTTCTAGCAACAAAGTAAACATTTAACGAAGTGTGTTGTTATAAGTCGCTACTCGTCAGGTTGGAAATATATTAGTCTAGTTCCTTTTGAAATAATTTATTTTGTTGTTTTATCTAAGTTTATGAATTTAGTAAACATATTTAAAACTCAGCTTATTAATTAAACTAAAAGGTAATGAAAGGTTTTAAGAAATATATANGTAGTTGCGTTTTTTTCATATTATACCCGATTCATTAATTAAACTTCATACAATTCAGAATTATTATTCTTACCTTCTTGAAAAACTTTTCCTTCTTTAGAAATTTACACGTTATCTTTAACAAATTTTTCTAAACCATCATTTTTTGTTAGGGCATGCACCGACAAAAATTTTTTACTCAAATCTGAAACATACAATACATTTTTCAAAATTTACTTTACAGATTCAATAGATCCTTTGCATTCAGATTTCATAACTGCTTCGCCAAACCAATTTTTGTCAAAATATTTTCAGGCTTTTTTAAGGCACTATTACTGTTCACCATATGAGAAGAAGATCCAGATGCTAAGAGACTCCAGAAAGTGCAATATTTTGTCGTTCGCTTCTAAAAAAGTACTACTTAACTAAAATAAAATTATTCTGACTCCATTTTTACAAGAAACACGAAACATAACACTTTATTTTAACGCAAAAATTTGTTCGTTAATATCACCATAGCAACCGACGATACAAACTCTAACTTACAGCTTACATGTACTCAAATAACAAATAAATTAAAATCTAGCTTACAACTTACATATACTCAAATAGCAAATAAATAAAATCTAGTACTTCTAACACCAGAATCAACTATCCAAACTTCTGAAAAATTAGAGCATTTACTTAAAGTTAAAAACGATAGAGCTTGATCGTGCTTCGTGCTGATTTTACGAAAATAACAATCTTTATCAAAGCGATTACACTTGAAACATTTTTTTTTTCCTTAAACGAAGTTATTTGACTTTTAAATTTGCATTATTTAGAAAAATTATCAGTACTATTACATTTAAAATATCTTTTAACTTCCGTTTTAAAAGCAAAC
>NC_092211.1:32223577-32242788 GCF_043381705.1 Parasteatoda tepidariorum
TGGGCCGAGTTTCGTGCCCGGGCGAGGCATCTGGGGCGATATATTGTGATTACAGACACACATACAGCCGCGTTTATTATTATATACAGATTTGGATTTTTTTTACTTCAATGTACACTTTTATTATTAAATGGAGTCCGTTTCACAATAAGCTATCAGTTAGATAGTACATATTCAGGTTTATCCTACTACAGCGAGGTAAGTTGGTTATCTTGCCCCAAGGTTCTCAAACAATTCTGGGATTCGAAAGAAGAAATATGTAAGTTTTTACATACTAAAATTGAAGATAATTAACTGCCCTAACCATCCGGGATATGTTTTTCACAAGTGTTTGGATGATCGGCAGTGGTATTTTCTTCCACTCTTTTGAAGAAGGCATGCAAATTCTTTCACCGATTTTGGACAGCTGCTGCACCCGTTAATTTAACGATCCAACTCGTCTCAGAAGTTTTCTTAAGGATTCAGGTCTGGTCAATGAGAAGGCATGCAAATTCATTGGCTTGAAGAAGGCATGCAAATTCTTTCACCCATTTTGGACAGCTGCTGCACCTGTTAATTTGACGATCCAACTCGTCTCAGAAGTTTTTTCAAGGATTCAGGTCTGGTCATTGAGAAGGCATGCAAATCCATTGGCTTGAAGAAGGCATGCAAATTCTTTCACCGATTTTGGACAGTTGCTGCACCCGTTAATTTAACGATCCAACTCGTCTCAGAAGTTTTCTTAAGGATTCAGGTCTGGTCAATGAGAAGGCATGCAAATTCATTGGCTTGAAGAAGGCATGCAAATTCTTTCACCGATTTTGGACAGCTGATGCACCTGTTAATTTGACGATCCAACTCGTTTCAAAAGTTTTCTTTAGGCTTCAGGTCTAGTCAATCCGGCATATGTACAATATATGTTTAAGTACGTATGTACACTTATACTGTTTTGCCTGGCCACTGTAAAGGCGGCGCTTCAGTCGCAGAAAGAAAAGAAGTAGAATGAGAGTGTTGATTGCAGAAGAGAGTGAAATAAAAAATGTGAAAGAAATACGGTCCATATATAGTTTTATAATTTGTAGAATATTAGAAAATTGAGAGCTATCGAGGGCCGAAACATGGTCAGTTTGGGAGACTGTTTGCGATAATGTTGACAACAATACCGATACTGCGAAAGATCAATCTCGTCCCCCTTTGAGTCATAATAATAATACCAAATTTGAGTGTGATTAATGTTATATGGGTAAGTGAAATTTTTGATTAATTGTAATTTGTGAAGTGTGTTGCTTTTGGGTAATTATATGCATTGCTTTAGTGGAGTTAGTTTACTTTGTCAATTGGTTTAGTTTAGAGAATTGCTTGTCATTAAAGTGTGGCGACTAGTTGATAGTGTTACCGAATTTAAAGTGTAGTAGCTAGTTTTAAAACTGGCACTTAAGTTGAACTTTAAAAAGGAGGAGTTAATTACGATTGCAGAAGAATTGGGTTATCACTGTAGTCTTATATGTATCAACTAGGTTACCTTGAACATTTGCAATTTCTAACTGCTTTTCTAATTGAGCTAATTTTAATGGATGGATAACCAACTAAAGTAATAAAATTCTATATAAAATCATTGAGTTAATCGTATATTATTGTGGATATATTTACTAAAAATTTTCTTTGTTAATTTATATAATTTTTCCATGTGCAAATCCATTTCGGGCAAATCCGTGCCTATAATTATTTACTAAAAAAATTTCTTTGTTAATTTATATAATTTTTCCATGTGCAAATCCGTGACTAAAATTATGTGGAAAACAGGCAATTCATGTTTCTTTCTCTTCTCTATTTTATATTTTTTTTCTTAAATAAATATTTATTTTCTAAAATAATTTATTGTCAACTTCCTGAAATTATCCAGTGTAATATTACCTTGCTCACATCCATTTTCGGGTCTATCCTTGGTGACTAACAAATCAAACGCACTTCAGTAATGCAGCAAGAACGCACTTTAATACAAAATTCCCCTAGTTACGCTTTTGGCTCAATCTACGCTTTTGTTTTCATTTTTTGCAATCTGACAATCTTGTTACTAAAATATTTTAAATCATTCTTGAAAAATCTCCCGTTCATGTAAGTTCATTTGAATTCTCTACTCGCTTTATAGTTTTCATTTCATGTTTTATTCTGCCTTTTCTTTATATTTTATTTTCTGTTTTTACGTCATATTTTTACTTATTTTGCTCTATTTTATTTGTTGTAATTTTTTTGTAAAATTGTTTTGAGTGCTTCTCACACTATTGTATTGATATATTTTGCTTTGGCTATATTGATGCAATATTGGAAAGACCTCTTTTTTGCGGATATAATAGTGTGAGCTGATAAAAAGATTATATCTTTTATTTTCTGGATTTTTAAAAATTTTTTGCTGTTTTTTTCCTATTTTTTATTATTTTATTTTTATTATTATTTTTCTTTTTTTCCCCTTTTTTCATTGTTCTTTAATTCTTCCCTTGTTTTCTCTACATTTTGAGCTTATTTTATGAGTTCTATTTACTTGCAGCTTATGCGCAATAAATATAACTTAATGTTTTTCTTAATAATCTTCGTGCTTCTTTTGTTTTTATTTATTATAAAATTCTAGTTTTAATCATAAAATTTTAATTTGGATGATTTATGGAGAAATCATTAATATATATTGAAAAAAATTTTTTATTAATTATTAGAGGATTTTTAACCACGAATTTTCCCAAATTGACTTTAAAATAATTCTCCGTATTCAAGCTTATTTACGAATTATTTTAATTTTTTTAAGCAAAAATTTAACGTTATATAATAATGTTTGCGAGAAAGTAAGAAAACACATTTAAATATAAATTTTTATGCCGATACTACATTTAAAGATATCGTTATGCTTAATTAAACTTCATTTCAATTATATACAAAGAGAAAGGAAGAAATAAATTTACTCTATCTGATATTTATTTTCATGAATAAATCAAATTTTATAGATCTTAACTTTCAGATAGATAAAAGTTTCAGTTATGAATGTTATTACGCTTTTTTTATTCCTTAAAGTGATTTTAATTAAGATTAATTAAAATTATTAGAATGGAATTTTTTTAAATAATTTTTAAAAATTATTCCAAATAAATTGGTTTAAACGAACATTAAAGTCAATATGCAGAGCAGTGACTCAGATAAAGTGATAAGCGGAGCAGTGATACGAATAAGCGACTTCAATGAATATTTAAATCAAGTGGTTTGAATCAAGTAATTCTGATCAATTATTCAAATCACTTTTCAAATCAAATTATTTAAATTACTGATTAAAATCAAGTGTTTTGGATTAGTGATTTGATTTCGTTGATTTGGATCAGTGATTCGAATTAAGTGTTTATAGTCAGTGTTTTCAACCAAGTTATTTATATCACTATTTGTAATCATCTGATTCAAATCACTATATAAATCAAGTGATTCATATCTGTGATTGGAATCAAGTAATTCGAATCAGTTGATTCCAATGACTATTTGTCCTAATTCGATTCAGGTGATTCAGATCAATGATTAGAATATAATTATCAGAACAAATAAAATGATCCGAATCAGATAATTCAAAATACTTCTCAAACAAAGTGATTTGAATTAGTGATTCGAATAAAGTGATTCAAATCACTGATTGGAATTAGAGAATTTGAATCTAGGGATTAAAATCACTATTCGAATCAGGGTTTCGAATGAAATGATTCAGAGAAGTAATTCCAATCAAGTAATCCAAATGACAATTAGAATCATGAAATTTAATGTGAATCGAATCAAGTGATTCAAATCAAGTGATTCTGATCAGTGATTCAAATCAAGTGATTCGAATCACTAATTCGAATAACAGACGATAAGGAATAAATCGCGAATTACATAATTCGAATCAAATGATTCAGAATATTTAGTATTCTTTTTCTCCTTATCAATTGCCGATAGAAAAAAAAGTATTAAAAAATTAGAATTCGCTCAAATAAATTATTATACTTATTATATCTTTCAGATAACTATAATACACTAGCCACCTCCGACGGCCTGCTGGTCAGCCTTTTTGAATGAGAAAAATTCAAATAACGCAAGATTTAAAATTTTATAGCCAATACTCAACCCGATTCATAAGAATAGAAAAATATTTCACCAGTTAAAAATTTAAAATCAAAATTTTCATTGTTTTAGATCGAAAATAAAAGTTTTAACGGATAACTCTTTTTTAAACCACATTTTTTTTTATTTAAGGTCAGGTAGCAAAGGGTTTCTTGTGAATTGACGTGAGAGAATGTAACATAAAGCTAGCCATCAGAGAAGCATAGTGAGCTGAGATCAACTTTATTAATAGTCGTTTCAAAGCAAAGTCTTATAGTAAATTGCAATATTTTGAATTGATAAGCCATTTCTGTTTCAACGAAGGTAATTCGAGGAGTTAAAAAATTTTCACCAACACCCCATCCTATGATGATAACAGCCTATTTTACATTATCTTAAAGTTTAGCTATCATTTACAAATGTATTTGATTGCTTCGACAGAACTGTAATTTTCGAAATTTCTGTATGTATTGAGCGCCCTTAGCAAGGTGGAACAATCCTCCTATTTATTATTTCGATAATTTTTCCCTTGATTCGATTGTGGGTGGGTGTGAAACCTTTTTCTTAGGGTTGACAGGTTTTGCATTTCAGATAGACATCTGAGATAGTAGATGTATCTGATTGAAACTGTTTTGGAAAGCACTTACCTTTCCTTATGCTTTACCTTCGAGGAAAATTGGGAACTTCCACATGCCCATATCTTGCTATGGTTTGGATAATAAAACGTCAAATTGATGATAAGCAGAAGTTTCCGATCCTACGATCATTCCAATTCTGCATGAACTCGTGATGAAACACATGGTTCAGATAATAAGAGTATTAATTATCTTAGCTTAATAAGCTTAAATAAGAGTTATTAAGAGCTTAATAAGAGTTAACAGCTTTTTAATTTTTAGATGAAATATTCTGAATCTGAATTTTCAGATGAAATTGATTTAATTCAATTCTGAAATTTTAGATGAAAATTCTACTAACTGAATCATATCTATCCTTTGAAACTGTGTTTGGGTATTTTTTTTCATTTGAGCCAGTGATAGGATTGCAAGTAAAAGTTACAAAGAAATCTGGCCTTCCATATTTTCTGACGTATGTCATTGCATCTTGTGTTCTTTCGTGCACATATCAAGGACTAGCTGTAAATGAAGAGGGAAGAATTACTAAATGTCCGAAGTTTGAAGCTTCTTCATCGCTCTGAAGTGTATCTTGCAAATGGATGTAATTTTTTGATAAAAGGCAATCTTTCCGACTCTATTTCAACGTACATATCGACCCAGAATTGGTTGCTTAGCATGCCATATCGTAGGACTCTAATTAAGTCTTCGAAGCACGTCGTCATACGGTAAGCGTAGAAATTAATGCAGGATACTTTTTTCAGAATTGTATCTCCTCGAACAGAGTTTCTTTGTGGAATTGAAATAAAATAGCCTTATTTTCCTCTACAAAATATTAGAAGATATTGTAGCACATCCGCAGTGTAGTTCAGAGTTTTGTTTCTCAAAATCGTGTTTCGATTGAATGATATTCCTGTTGCTGAATTCCTGGCCCACAATAAGTATACAAATGCATTATAATGCATTTGTAGACGGTTCATTATACATCCTTACATGTTCTGCGTGTATAATTAGTTTGAAATAAGGTAAATCACGAGGAATATTTTAGATGGTGGACTTGAAACACAGCACATAAGGATTGCATGTAAATAGAAAATCCTGAAGCAAATGAACTAACTCATTATCCAGTATGCTCATTGTCTGTCAACGCTCACATCCCTGATAACATACCCCTTTTTAACATTGACCGCTTCAGTTGTTGTTCGAATAGAATACGAAACACAATCTCAATCCTCAAGTGCAATCACATGTCGTAATGTGACATACTGTTATTTGATTTCAATTGAATGCCTACAAGTGACGTCATCATTTGTAAATCGTGGCATTTGTCGATTCAAAAGTCAATTAATTTCGACGCACACGCATGACATCACTTTTAGGTATCCTATTAAATCGGATTTAAATCGCATGGTTAAGCAAAATTAAGGCTCCTATACTATAAGAGCTGAACTATCCGCCATGTTGGGGCAGACAGTTTCGCAAGTTACGTTATGTTAGTATTAGCGTGAGAGTTTGAAGACTATTTTGATACCTAAACTTATTTATATGGGTGGTTGTGCGGCGGTAAATTTTTCAAACAGTTAAAAAAAGGCTCTGGAATGTTCAGATTTCCTTCAAATTTGAAAAGAAAGAAGAAATGGATTATAAATTGCCGAAGATACAATTAGCAGCCTGGAAGTGGAGCTCGCTTATGTAAGGAAAATACTCATTTATTTATAACTTATTAGATTTATTTAATTATATATATAGTATATTAACGATATTAAGTTGATAGAATTTGTTTCTGAATGCTTGTTTTAGTTCATTTTTTTAAAGATAAGTGAATATTCAGGTTACTTAAATTGTACAGTTTTAACTATGTCCAAAGTATAGAAATTTTCACTGAGAATTGCATTTATTAAGTATATATTTATTTAAAATATGACTTTTAAACAACATTTATTGATTTATTTACCAGTTTTGACCATTATTTTAATTATAATTTTTTAAGAACATCAATCTAATTTCGGACACTCTGTAGCTGTTGCATTAATCAAGGCAGTAAGGAAACTCGGCTGAAGTTTTCAGGTAGCATTTAGAATGGGCAGGGAGATTCGGTAACTTCTTGGAATAGAAACCCATTCTGCACACAGGTGCGCTGGAGCATTTTCCTGCGTTAAAGTCTTCATAACTATCGCAGATGCGTCCTAAGAATTGGCAGGTTTTGTTGAAACTGGCAATATAGTAGAAAAATGACAGATTGTGGTTACAACTATTCTTTTTACTCTGAGATGTCACTGAAAAGAACGAAAAATTTAAGCATTTCTCTTATTAGAGGTGAAAATAAGTTTAAGACCATTATTTATTTATTTACAAATATAATTAAGCAAGCAAATATAATGTTTCACACTTCGAACTTCGTAAAAAAAAATTTATAAACCAAAAAAACCAATAATGGTAATAATGTTAAAGTATGAGACCATTTTTTTGAAATTGGAAAAAGTAGAGAAAAATATAAATAAATAAAAATTGCTACATGTGTTAAATACTTAGAATTCACGAACTAAAAACCTTAATTTATTTATTGTAACTTTTATTGAAGTGAAACTTCTAATGCGACTTCCAACAAGGTTGCGTTAAACGTTTAACGCTACCATGGCAACGAGCGGCCTGTGATCCTTGCACGAGATTTTAATGTGAATTTCTCGTTACCTGAAGCTGAAACATTATTAGCCTTCCTTAAAGACAAATTTGGATTGGAAAGGATAAATGGTAGGAATGATCCAACAACCAAAGGGGGAACTACCATTTATGCAGTTTTTGCAAGAAATATTGAAAAAATAGAACTCAAACATTTCGTATCTTACTTTAGTTATCAAATTATCATAATCCCATTGTAAATGTTATAGATTTGGATATTTCTCCACTCGAAAATGATAATTAAAGGATTCGATCAATTATGAATTGTAAGTAATGTTAATAAAGTTTGTCTTAAAGAAACAATATGATTTCACTAAAAATTAATTTCTAACCCTTCCTATTTTCATTTCCACATTACGAAGTTTCACTTCCTCCGTGCGGAGGGACTCCACGCACTATTGTTTTTGAGTAATTTCTTTCTATGATAAAGCATATCTTCAAACAACTGAAGGACGTAAAAAAAAACATTTCTTTTTCACAGTGAGATTTAAGAAAAAGTAAATTGCTCTTCAAGTTCAAAAGATTTAACACCACTGAGCATTATTTTTGTTGAATGTAATTGGTTACAGAATGAAAAAAGAAGCAAACTCCAGGCAAAGGTATCTTTTTGCTTTCAATATCGTATCATAAGAACAAAATTCCAATTAACGAATATATAACTCCATTAATTACAACCTCAGTGCAACTTTCTAAACAATACGAAGCATTTTAAAGTTTCTAAATTAAAACTAAAGCTGCTTAAATGGCGCATTCAACAACAACTAAAGGATGCTTTAAGTAATATTCTTAAAGCAAATTTTTGGTGTAAAGATGTGTTTAAGAACGAAAAAAAATTAATATAGACAGGGCAAGTAAGTTAAGGTATTACTGATATAATTTGAGACAAAATACTTTGTAAATTAAAATAGAGGAAACGGAACATGATCACAACACAGGACTTCTTCAGAGGACAACCTACATCGCTGTTTGATCTTTTCTTAGAGTAATTGTTTAATAAAACAAAATTGTTATTCGTGTCACGAAGACCCATTTGGAAAGGAAAAAAAAATACTTAAAGTATCGAAGAAAGAAAATCCCATTCATAAAGCAATACAATCACATTCACAATACATTCACATAAAGCAAAACAAATTATAAAACGAAAATAAACAACGTATACTGATGAAAATCTCATTAAAAAATCACCTAAGAAATACCATTTCCAAACCTGCTTAAAATTGATGTAGACTAACATGTCAAATTAATATTTATAAATTACCGTTATCAGTAGAAAGGGGCACAAAAGAAACTGGAACTGCTAAATCAAAGGGTCCCACACAAAACTTATAAAAATTTTTTATCTTTCAAATTAGCTGAAAATTTAATGTGTTCAAAACATTCTGATCCAAAGTTCTCTTTTAGACTAAGTCCACAAATTGATAGATATCGAGATGCAAAGCCTCAAACATAAGTAGTGATTCTCCAATTCTCTAATATTTGATTTGCTTGAAACTCACAGAAGAGCGGGCATGCGCAAATAGGATATGGGAGCGGTGAGGTGGCGCTGTTGTCGATGTGTAGAGTGCAAAAAACAGTCGATCTGCTTAGAAGGGTAGTTGTTGTGTGGCGTTAAAGTGAGGAGTTTCGTTTCNAGTTCTTCCCAATGGTTCCCCCCCCCTGTTCCACCTATACAAAAAATAGCATGTTTCTATCAATGTCTGGCGACAGCAATGTTGTTGGCATTGGGGTGCATAAGGACAACGTTTATGTACCCCAAGGGCAACAACATTGCTGCTGTAATTAACATTGATACTTGTTATTGAATAAGCATCGGATGAGATGAATTACCATTGGGATGCGTGCCTAGTTTCAAAAGAGACACATATTAGGAATTTGTAATATGTCCCAAAACTTAGTGAGTGTACGCATCATCGTTTAACCCATCTTTGTACAGTACGAAAAATAAACGAATCACCCTGAATAATTTTTGATCTAATGATCGGATTTTCACTTTTTAGGACTCAATCTTAATGGCTCGAGGGGGTGACCTCAAATATGCTAATTAATTGGTGCAGACGATATCTAAGTGTCGAAATCACACAAAAACGAACTTTCTCTGAATAAACATACCTTTTTTTCGTTGGATACGGTTTCCTGAGCCTTAAAATGTTGAAGATAGCTGCATCAAATTGAATTCCAGAAAAGTTGGATACTTAAAATTCCATTTATCACGAACAATTCGCCTGATTTTGTATTTTGCTATATAAAATTACATTTTTTAAAATGGAGCAAAAAAAATTGTACACCTTACAATACAAAATTTTTTTTGACCATTTTTAAATAAAATAATGAAAAATAATAAATATTTACTTGAAGTTTTTTTTTTTCATAGAATTATCTTCGGATAAACAAATTTTATTATTGGGTGCAAACAATAAATGTTCTCGAGATATAGCGAAGTACGTAAAAAGTAAAATTAACATTAAGAAGTCCAAACGTTGGAACCTTCTCTTGACCAAACTGTTGGGACCATATATCTCAGATTGCGGCCACCCCCGATATTTTGGAGGTCAGAAATCCGAATCCGTTGAAAAAAAGGCATGTTTATTCAGAGAAAGAACGTTTTTTTGTGTCTGAATTCGCAACTTAAAATATAGTCTGCACTTATTAATTAGCAGATTTGAGCTCACCCTTTCAAACCATTAAGAATGAGTACGAGAACGTGAAAATAAAATCATTAGAACAAAAGTTATTCAGAGTGGGTTTTTTTCTCTTCTTTTTGGCACACTGTAAGTCACATATTTTTCAATATGAAACCGGTTGAATTACATAGGCATATTTTTTGCTTAAATGTTTTACCCGTATCAATTTCTCCAGTCTCAGTTCGAAATCTTGCTCCCTTTACACATTTTGGCTGCAATTGACCTCCATTTGGATAATAATCGATATCTGCAATAGGCGGTATTAATCCTTCTCCTGAAAAATGAATGAAAATTCTTGGACATAAAAGAATATTAAACAAAAATAATGAATTCAAAAATGCTCTTATGTTTTATTCTGAGTCACAGTGACTCTGGTGATAGAGCACTCCCCTCTCAAGGAGGTCATCCAAGTTCGAATACCTGTTTTGGCTGGTGTATACGAATTCTGCTCTTAGCTCGCACCAACCACAGTGCTGTCATAAAACATCATCAGTCCTAAGTAAATCATGGGTGAGAATCCCCCCCTTACCGTCGCGCTGACCATAAAAGGTTTTCGTCGGTTTTTGCTCCACGGAACGCAAATGAGGGTTAGTTCCATCGAAAAGTCCACTACAAAGAGTAGCTTGTCCCACATTATGATCCAGGAGTTCCTTGGTCTCCTGGTTTGTGTTCAAAATTACGAAAGCTGCAGAGTTAACATAGATAGTTGCAAACGCAGAATTGCGTCGGTTTTTCAACATCGTTTATAAAATAATAAAAAATAAAATATTTTTGATTCAAACAATTAATCGAAATAAGTTCTTGCGATATTTTATTTCAACAATTCATTCACTTTTTTCTAACTTTTTACTCTTTATGAAAAAACCCACAAAATTTGCATTAATATTCTATTATAGTGGTAACTTTCACATTTGTTAACATCAGAAAATAAATCCCGAAAAAAAATATTTGATTATTTTTTGTTTATTTATTTTGAGTTTGTAAGTTTATTTTGAGTGCGTAAAGTCACTTGATAGCAAATGTTGTTCTGAAAAAAATTAGTTTGATGTTTTGATTTGATAATTAATAAAAAAAGTATTTAATAAAAAAAAACAGCCAATCACAGTAAATGATAGCTGCCGATGGTGACAAGCAACGCTTGTAAGTATCTGAATTGTTGTATTGTGCTTGTAAGTATTGGAATTGAAACAGACAAAAAAATATTTGAATGAACACAAATTGTTTAATTATGTGTAATTATAGTGTTTTGAAAGAAAAAAAAGCGCATTTTATAATCAAAGATGCATTTTTAAATGCATTATTTTCATAAAATAATAAATAAATTTTAAGCAACTATTCCCTTAAAATTTATGTTAACCAATTAAATATTGATGGTATCTTATAATCGAAGTGAAACAATCGGAAAAAAGTTTAAATGATTTTTTTAAATGAAAGAAAAAAATTACTTTTATTTAACTTTAAAAAAAATTTAAAATTTAGATTTACCTTTCGATGCCATATAAATATTTCGAAAATTAAAAAAAAAATAACATCTTTGCATGTGAAAAGTAATTGAGGGGGGATGTTAAGTTGATAATTTAGTAACTTAACAACTTCATAAAGTAGTTTATATTAATAGTACCTTCTTTTTCTGAAATAGCTCCATTAGTATGAATTGCTTCAACGAAATAAGCGTCGGTATTCGATGGTCGCAGGAATCGTAGTATTGATTTAAACCTTGGCCCTGCAGCATCCAGATCTGTCAAAAGAATGCATTATGCCTTATTATAAATGAAAAAAACGAGTTTAAATATGCTAGTTATGCCCCATTGCACACAAACAATTATTTTTGCTAGAGAAAATTGAAAGACAAATTTAGTGATGCTGTTTCAGCTAGTTTGGATATAAATAAAATATAGCAGGCAAAAGGCTTAATTTTTCATTGACACAGTATAGTAAAAATACAACAATGTAGAAGGTAAATTGAATAATCCAGTTTTTTCAAATATCAACCGTTGTTTAGCAATGTGCAAGAAAAATTTAAAATGTTTTCAATACTTTATAAACAGTCTGACACTTCTTTGGCTTTTTGCAGTGAAACTTCATAGCTTCGGGCATAATTCATTCCAGGATGATTCATTGCTCGATTATCTTGCTTTTGGCGATTTGAAATAAGTCTAGAATAGTGAATGCTTATTAAAAATCAACTATTTAAAGTTTATTCTAATAAGCCTAAGCAAGTTCTGTCGAATTGAGTAAACCTACGCGAATTTCCTAATAAGAAAAGTGAAACTTAACGATTTTCGTGTGCTGTTTATCAAAACTCTTGTTTGTGAAGATTGCAACACCATGAAGGACTTACGCGAGTGAGCTGAAATTTTCAGGAAATGCAAAGTAGAGCATGATATGAAAATGATTAGAATTTCAGACCCGTAGCGCATGCGTATGCTGAGCAGCGCCCTCTGAACGGCGGATGGATCCGAATAAATAGACGACTGTAGCGTGGCGTGTATGGTTATCGTTGGTAATCTGCTAGTGGTAAACGTTAACTCAGTCATTACTTATGCCTCTTCGACGAAAGAGAGCGAGATTTTAACAACTTACGGAGTTTGAACGGGGGAGAATCATCGGCCTTCGTGAAGCTGGATTGTCTTATCGTGTATTAGCCGCTCGTGTGCAGCGTAACAGCAGCACAGGGATGCGTGTTTGGCAGCAGTGGACGGACGAGTGTCGGACGACTCGGAAATCCGGGAGTGGACCCCGAAATGTCACGTCAGCTCGAGATGATAGACACCTGAACCGCATGGCGCTGACGGACCGTACGACTCCCTCTAGACAACTGGCAGCACAGTGGTCAATAGCTACAGGTGCTTCATTGTTCGCTTCATCAATTCGTAGACGTCTGCTGCAGCGTGGACTGCGCGCAAAGACTCCTTTATACAGGATCACGCTAAACCATCACTGCCTGCGACTACAATGGGCCAATCAGCATAGGGACTGGCGTGCTGATTGGCAGCGCGTCGTGTTTTCTGACGAATCCCGCTTTAATTTGTGGTACCATGATGGCCGCATTCGTGTCAGACGCAATACCGGTTAACGCCACCTTCCGGAGTGCATTATCGAACGCCACAGTGGACGAACACCCGGAATTATGGTCTGGGGTGCCATAGCATATCATGGACGATCTCAATTGCTACGAATTGTAGGTAATCTGAACAGCAATCGGTACTTCAGTGAAGTTCTACGCCCCAAAGCTGTTCCTTTCCTTCAAGTCTTCCCAGGCGCTGTATTTCAACAGGAAAATACCCGCCCTCATATTTCTAGGACTGTTCAATCCTTCCTTGCATCGCGGCAGGTACAACTTCTTTCTTGGCCAGCGTATTCCCCGGATATGTCTCCGATTGAACATGTGTGAGATTTCGTTGGTCGGCGTCTCATTCATGATCCTCGTCCTGTTGCTTCTACAGACGAACTTTCCCTACGCATCCAAACAATATGGAATGCTCTTCCTCAGACAGACATTCAAAATTTGCTTGACTCTATGCCACGTCGTGTAGCAGCACTTATTGCAGAGCGTGGTGTCTTCACAAAATACTGATTTCGATCTCTTGTTATAGTTTGCTTGCTTTGAAAGTTTAATCATTTATTTGTACCACTACCACTCAACAGGGTATTAAATTTCATTCAATTATGACGATTCCTTCATGGTGTTGCAATTTTCACAAGCATGAGCTTAGATGGTGCAAACAGGAGAGCCAACTGTTGAGTTTCAATCCCAAATAATCTATGAATGGTAAAATTTGTATTCTTTGTGGTTGTAATTTAATTGTGGGCTATCTTGCAATGTGGCTTTTATTTGGGAAGATTATTGTGTTGGCAGTTTGGATGCTATATTTAATATTTTGGTAATTTGCCCAGTTCTCATAATCTTTGAGTAAATCGATCGCTAAGTTGTCAAAATTTTCTCTCGAAATGAAAATAAGGAAATCGTCAGCAAAGTTTGTTCATTACCAATTATATTTATGATGTGCCTGTTGGAGAGAAAACTTTGTATAAGATTTGTCAAAATATTTATAGATCTCACCCAATTCAATTCATCAATTATATTTTTCCATACGATGCTATCAAAAGCTCCCTTTATTTCCAAAGATATTACAACTGTATACGTGCTTTCAGATCTTGCTGCTTTCATTTATGAGTTTTCATAGCTGTTTGGATGAATTGATGTTTTCTGAAATCATGCTGAACATTATTGTGTAATTTGGTATTTTACAGGTAGACGATTAATATTTTTTTCAATAGCTTATCAAGGACCTTGCCCAACACCAGAGGTAAAAATATAGTTCTGTAGCTGTCTGGTTATTACTGATCTTTGCCAGTTTTAGGGATTAGTACAATTTTGGCAATTTTTTAGTCTGCTGAGAAGTATCTAAGTTTAAAGCATTTGCTAAGTATTTTAGTAGTAAACCATGTGGATTCTATATTGAAAGAGGCTTTAGTTATTTCCGGAGGAATTTAATCTGAGCCTGAAGCTTTATTGCTTTTTATGTCATTGATACCTTATTGCACTTCCTCTTTTGTAAATGGTTGATCAAGTTTTTATAAAGTCGGTAATGGAAATCTGTCTTCCAGGTTCTGCATAAATTGGTATTGAAGAATTGAATTGATTATGTCCTTTCGCGACTTTGTGCGAGTTTCATCTGATTATGAGGTCTTCTGTATGACTTGTTTTCTTAATTTTTCCCCTGACTATATAACAGCCAGGTCCAAAGCAATCTTACGTCTCTATATCGGATAAGTAGTAATTAAGTTTTTCTTTCTTAGTTTTTGTTATTAATTTTTCAAATATTGCTTTTTCTTTTTTATCATCGATTTTCTTTTATATCTTTCTCAGCTTGAAATAATCTTCTTTTAACTCTAAACCGTTTTCTTTCAATAGACGAATCTAAAGTCCACCACTTAAGGCTTTCTCTTTTCAAGTTTGTGGGTTTTGCATATCTTTTTCTTAAACTAATTGCGTGTATTATGATGATTTCGTTGGTGATTTTTGTGATAAAAGTATTAAGCTTCTGTTCTGTATTTATTTCATTCAATTCTTCCATAGATTGTGAAGCAATTTACGCTCAGTTCAATTTGTTTTAAATCTGCGTATTTAATTTGTATAGAAAGAGTTATTCCTTTTCTTTCTAAATCAGTGAGCATGGTGGCAAATTAATGATATCTAAAAGTTTCACAGCCCTCAACCTGCCCTAATATCCAATGTAACATTAGCTAGAATCTAATCAATCCAGAAGTGGCTGATTGCTAAATCAAAAGTGAGAGGGGAGTAGGCATCATGAAGAACATCTATATCCATGAGAGTTAAGAACTCCACAAGATCGTCCCTCCGTTTGCCTTTCATCAGACCCCACAAGGTATTTTTTGCGCTAAAATCTCATAAAATTACAATGGGATAAACTCCGGTTGGAGGGATTGAAGAAACCTCATATTAGCTTTAAAGTGATATTTATTACAACCTCAGAAGAGCCACGATGGATCAGGGGATAAAGCGTTTGCCTCCAATGAGGTGAACCGGGTTCGAATCCCAGCGATGGTCGATATGAATCCGCATCCGGCTTGCTCCGACCACAGTGCTGAAGTGAAATATCCTCAGTGGTAGACGGATCATAAGTTAGAGTCCCTTTGCCGTCAGGCTAACCGTGGGAGGTTCTCGTGGTCTTCCTCTCCATGTAACGCAAATGCGGGTTGGCTCCATCAAAATGTATCCATCGAAGACAAATTTCTCCCAATACTTGACCCAGGAGTTCAATTGTCTTCTGGATTGGGTTCAAAATTACAAGGCTTCAGAGTTGAACATTATTATTCGTAAACGTAAAAATTGGGTCGGTTGTTCGACAACGGTTTTTAAATAAAATGCAACCTAAGGAAAATTGTACCATTGTTGAAAATAATTATTATTCCTTTTAACCGTAGTATGGTTCAAATTTTTGCTTTCTTTTAAAAGCGGAAAACCAAACCCTGTTTGCCTTGAAGCATATTATTGTGTAAGGAAGTGGCACTATATTTATATTGTAGAAAATCAACATCATTATCCAAAATATCTAATAATGTGTGGCGCCAGGCAAGGTGCGTAGTCGCCGAAGGAATTAGCTGGATGACGTACACAAGATCGGCGACTTTGTGCCTTTCTTCAGTATTTAAGAAGCTTCGAACACTGCTTTGTGCACACTCATACTTAACTTATACTTTTTCTGCTTTTATCTTATTGTTATGTCTCAGTTGGTAATAAATGTTTGGCTGATTTTGTCATAGTTGTCCTCAACTTAATATGAGAGGGTTCCTCCCCCTCACTTGGTGACCCTTGTGTTCATTTATCATTTATTTATTTGTTTTTTTTTAATACGCTATTATCCGTTGTATTACAATTTGGAATAACTACTTGAATTCCGTAATGTATAATTTCCTCTCTTATTTAGTCAACTGCTTTGCTTGCGCTACTTAAAATTTAAACTTAATGCATAGTAATATCTTTTGTATTGTATTATATTGGACTGAATTTTTTTAAACATTATTATAAGAGACTTTAATTAGTTATTGAATTTGATTTTTTCGGACTTTAAATGCTGTTGTATTTATTTCTTAGTATAATATTTATAGTTCTGATACATTCTTAGTTAGGTAAATATTTATATTTACTGTGAATATATCCTGATATCCTCTAGCTATTGAATTGTTGTAATGTATATATATAACTAGTTTAGTTTGAAAATTTTCATAAGTGGATCTTTAACTGGTTAGCTTAGTTGCACCTAAAAATAGTGATTGGTAAGCGGTGAAAACTTTAGGGATTTTGAATACTATGGATTGAAAAATAGTTTAAAGAAGCATGCCTTTGTAGTTGAAGTTTTGTATAAACATAATTTTTTAACTTTCTGGATGATACCCATGAGAACAATGCTGCCAATTATCAAACAAAAAAAATCATGGAAATTTTTTTAAAGAACGCATTCCTTAGAAAATGCCCTAAGTATTGCATGTTTCATTCAGTAACTGTAGGTAAAGCATTCAAAAACTAAATTCTACTTACATGTAATGTGTCTGATATTGCAAAGAGGTTGTACAGCAAGATGAGTTAACACACACCCCAAACTGTGATTTATCAAATGGAAATAGTTTGTATTAGCTCCATGTATCTACAAAAACAAAAAATAGTATTTTTAAAATTCTTTTTTAAGTCAAGAAACGATGTACCTTTAAAATAGATCTTTCTAATTTAGGAAACAATTGGTTTGAATAGTTTCTGAATAATAGTCTGGCTTATTATTTGTAATGTAAATTTAATCTAGGACACAGCACTTCTTCAAAACTTTCTTCACTTAATAAAGAATCTGACAAAAGTAATTTTATGGTCATTTTCTATACTGTAAACAAATTATGGTTCCAAGAAAATGGGTTTGTTTGGCGAGTATTATCGTCTATGTCAACCTTCGTCTATGAAAATGTATCCCAACATAGATTCGAGTTAACATGTCTTGTATACTGGCGAATTGGAATCAAATAATTGTAGCGGTAGACACGCCAACAGACTTCCCCAACAGAATTTTATCTGTGATAGAACTCGATGAACGGATAACATTATACCCATCGCTGTTTTGTGAGAAGCAGGGAAAGCTGTATAGTAAGATAATCGGACTTTTGAGTGGTGATCTTGAAAGCTGCTCATGATCGTGGTCTCTCCTGTGTTGTCAACCTTCGTCTATGAAAATTTACCCCAACATAGATTCGAGTTAACATGTCTTGTATACTAGAGAATTGGAATCAAATAACTGTAGCGGTAGACACGCCAACAGACTTCCAACAGAATTTTATCTGTGATAGAACTCGATGAAAGGATAACATTATACCCATCGCTGTTTTGTGAGAAGCCGGGAAAGCTGTATAGTAAGATAATCGGACTTTTGAGTGGTGATCTTGAAAGCTGCTCATGATCGTGGTCTCTCCTGTGTTGTCAACCTTCCTCTATGAAAATTTACCCCAACATAGATTCGAGTTAACATGTCTTGTATACTAGCGAATTGGAATCAAATAACTGTAGCGGTAGACACGCCAACAGACTTCCCCAACAGAATTTTATCTGTGATAGAGCTCGATGAAAGGATAACATTATACCCATCGCTGTTTTGTGAGAAGCCGGGAAAGCTGTATAGTAAGATCATCGGACTTTTGAGTGGTGATCTTGAAAGCTGCTCATGGTCGTCGTCTCTCCTGTGTTGTCATTAGCAGTCGAGAGTATACCAAGGCTAAAGAGAGAATAGTAGGGCTGGTTCACTCCTTTGAAGAAACTCTCGCTGCGCCAAACCTCCAATTCTCCTCTGCGACATCACGGCGGTGCAAAGCTTGAACTTTTAATTCAAGAACGAAGCATTTGGCCTAACTAATTCCAAGACATTCGTTGTTTTCGATAATGATTTTCCTCTGTTTTTTTGCAGTGAATTACAAAAATTTAAAATTATTAACAAAATGCCAGTTTGCGCGATTGCAATTTGCAAAAATTCTGATCGAAACACAAAGGGAAAAATAAAATTTCAACGTGTCCTCTAAAGTAAATGAACAACTACCTAAAAAATGGCTTCAATATTTCAAAAGAAATGACCCAGTTAATATAAATATGCACAAATATGCAGTAAGTATTTCTTGAAAGAAGATTATGAAGAAGATATGAGAAATCGTCTGCTTGGATAGCCGATTAGAATGATTTTAAAATCTACTACAATGCCGAGAGTAAATTTTCCATTTTCTTCTTTACAAACATGTTCTTCTCTACAAGAAAGATTGAATAAACGCAAAGTGTTTGTTCAACACCTTCTAGAAAAGAGCAGGCCTCAGCACGGGTTACCATAAATATCCTTTAGTAGTCCAAACGTAATGACATATTTCGTATTTTCAACCACTGCACAGCTGAGTACCCCGAACGTAATGACATCTTTCTTATTTTTCATTTACTGCGCAGTTAACTTCGTCACATCGGACTACTAAATTGATCCGTGATGAGGTCTTCCTACTTCTTGGAGGTGTTGGTTGGTTCGTGCATTGGACAAATTAAAAACTCTAAGCCCAAAGTAAAGCAATTTAAATACTATGAATGAAATTTTTTTAAGTACATTAAATTGTGATAAAT
>NC_092211.1:32243288-32249786 GCF_043381705.1 Parasteatoda tepidariorum
GAAGGTTGACAACACAGGAGAGACCACGACCATGAGTAGCTTTCAAGATCACCACTCAAAAATCCGATGATCTTACTATACAGCTTTCCCGGCTTCTCACAAAACAGCGATGGGTATAATGTTATCCTTTCATCGAGTTCTATCGCAGATAAAATTCTGTTGGGGAAGTCTGTTGGCGTGTCTACCGCTACAGTTATTTGATTCCAATTCGCTAGTATACAAGACATGTTAACTCGAATCTATGTTGGGGTAAATTTTCATAGACGAAGGTTGACATAGACGATAATACTCGCCAACAAACCCATTTTCTTGAAACCATAATTTGTTTACAGTATAGCAAATGACCATTAAATTACTTTTGTCAGATTCCTTATTAAGTGAAGAAAGTTTTGAAGAAGTGCAGTGTCCTAGATTAAATTTACATTACAAATGATAAGCCAGGCTATTATTCAGAAACTATTCAAACCAATTGTTTCCTAAATTAGAAAGATCTATTTTAAAGGTACATAGCTTCTTGACTTAAAAAATAATTTCAAAAATACCATGTTGTTTTTGTAGATACATGGAGCTAATACAAACTATTTCCATTTGATAAATCACAGTTTGGGGTGTGTGTTAACTCATCTTGCTGTACAACCTCTTTGCAATATCAGACACATTACATGTAAGTAGAATTTAGTTTTTGAATGCTTTACCTACAGTTACTGAATGAAAAATGCAATACTTAGGGCATTTTCTAAAGAATGCGTTTTTTTAAAAAAAATTTCCATGATTTTTTTTGTTTGATAATTGGCAGCATTGTTCTCATGGGTATCATCCAGAAAGTTAAAAAATTATGTTTATTCAAAACTTCAACTACAAAGGAATGCTTCTTTAAACTATTTTTCAATCCATAGAATTCAAAATCCATAAAGTTTTCACCGCTTACCAATCACTATTTTTAGGTGTAACTAAACTAGTTAAAGATCTACTTATTAAAATTAACAAACTAAACTAGTTATATATATATACATTAGAACAATTCACTAACTGGACGATATCTGGAAATATTCACAGTAAAAATAAATATTTACATAACTAAGAATGTGTCAGAACTATAAATATTATACTAAGAAATAAATACAACAGCATTTAAAGTCCGTATATTCAAATTCAATAACTATTAATTAAAATCGCTTATAATAATGTTTAAAAAATTTCAGTCCAATATAATACAATACAAAAGATATTACTATGCATTAAGTTTAAATTTTAAGTAGTACAAGCAAAGCAGTTGACTAAATAAGAGAGGAAATTATACATTACGGAATTCAAGTAGTTATTCCAAATTGTAATACAACGGATAATAGCGTATTAAAAAAACAAATAAATAAATGAACACAAGGGTCACATAGTGAGGGGGAGGAACCCTCTCATATTAAGTTGAGGACAACTATGACAAAATCAGTCAAACATTTATTACCAACTGAGACATAACAATAAGATAAACGCAGAAAACTCATATATGTTGGTTATCTTAGCATCAGCCCCGCTAGGGGCTCCAACTAATTCATCTGAGTGGAAATAAATATTAAATCTCCGAAGCGCAACTGAAAGGTGAAAGTTGGGGTTCAGTATCTTTTACTGAGAGCGTTGGCGAGCGTTAGCGAGCAGGGGGCGGAGCCTCCTAGTATTATATAAAACGCTAATACGTACGTATGTATGTATCAATAAAACCGATGATATTTCTTTTCTCTCGCTGGCAACAGTTTTTATTTTTAATTGATTGGATTCGGCGAGCAAGAGCACGTAGTGAGCATCATATGTCTAATCGGTGAATTCTCACTGAATTATCAAAAAAATTCTCTCAAAATTATCTTAATCGAAGCCGATGCTTTACATCCGGCGCTCAGTACTATTTCATATTGTTTTACGACACATGGTTTTAGCCCTCTGGTGGGAAAGACTTTAAAACAAAACTTACAACAGTTACTTTTCTCAACAACTGAAATTTAGAATAGTGTGATTAAGAAAAATATGTGAACTGTTTGCAATTAATATTGAAATGCACAGGTTTAGACTTTTCTACAGTGAAAAGTTTTCGGATCTTCAGTGTTCAAAAAAGTATACAAAAGCTAGACGTTAAGAACGCATACAATGAGCGAGCAAAGCGAGCATCGGATTGCGAAGCATTCCGAAATGAACTGCGAAAGCAGTTCCGGGGGTTGGCGAGCGCCAGCGTGCAGGGGCCAAGCCTCCTAGTTGAAAGAAAACGGTTTAGAGTTAGAAGAAGATTATTTCAAGCTGAGAAAGATATAAAAGAAAATCGATGATAAAAAAGAAAAAGCAATATTTGAAAAATTAATAACAAAAACTAAGAAAGAGAAACTTAATTACTACTTATCCGATATAGAGACGCAAGATTTCTTTGGCCTGGCTGTTATATAGTCAGGGGAAAAATTAAGAAAACAATTCATACAGAGGATCTCAGATGGAACTCGCACAAAGTCGCGAAAGGACATACTCAATTCACTTCTTCAATACCAATTTGTGCAGAACCTGAAAGACAGACTTCCATAACCGACTTTATAAAAACTTGATCAACCATTTACAAAAGAAGAAGTGCAATAAGGTATCAATGACATAAAAAACAATAAAGCTTCACGCTCAGATTAAATTCCTCCTGAAATAACTAAAGCCTCTTTCAATATAGAATCCACATGATTTACTACTAAAATAATTAGAAAATGCTTTGAACTAAGCTACTTCTCAGCAGACTGGAAAATTACCAAAATTGTACTAATCCCTAAAACTGGCAAAGATCAGTTATAACCAGACAGCTACAGAACTATATTTTTACTTCTGGTGTTGGACAAGGTCCTTGATAAGCTATTGACAAAAATATTAATCATCTACCTGTAAAATACCAAATTACACAATAATGATCAGCATGATTTTAGAAAACATCAATTCATCCCAACAGCTATGAAAACTCATAAATTAAAGCAGCAAGATCTGAAAGCAAGTATTCAGTTGTAATATCTTTGGAAATAAAGGGAGCTTTTGATAGCCTCGTATGGAAAAATATAATTGATGAATTGAATTGGGTGAGATCTACAAACATTTTGACAAATCTTATACAAAGTTTTCTCTCCAACAGGCACATCATAAATATAATTGGTAATGAACAAACTTTGCTGACGATTTCCTTATTTTGATTTCGAGAGAAAATTTTGAGAACTTAGCGATCGATTTACTCAAAGATTATGAGAACTGGGCAAATTACCAAAATATTAAATATAGCATCCAAATTACCAACACAATAATCTTCCCAAATAAAAGCCACATTGCAAGATAGCCCACAATTAAATTACAACCACAAAGAATACAAATTTTACCATTCATAGATTATTTGGGATTTAAACTCAACAGTTGGCTCTCCTGTTTGCACCATCTAAACTCATGCTTGTGAAAATTGCAACACCATGAAGGAATCGTCATAATTGAATGAAATTTAATACCCAGTTGAGTGGTAGTGGTACAAATAAATGATTAAACTATCAAAGTAAGCAAACAATAACAAGAGATCGAAATAAGTATTTTGTGAAGCCACCACGCTCTGCAATAAGTGCTGCTACACGACGTGGCATAGAGTCAAGCAAATTTTGACTGTCTGTCTGAGGAAGAGCATTCCATATTGTTTGTATGCGAACGGAAAGTTCGTCTGTAGAAGCAACAGGACGAGGATACGAGTGAGACGCCGACCAACGAAATCTCACACATGTTCAATCGGAGACATATCCGGGGAATACGCTGGCCAAGAAAGAAGCTGTACCTGCCGCGATGCAAGGAAGGATTGAACAGTCCTAGCAATATGAGGGCGGGTATTTTCCTGTTGAAATACAGCGCCTGGCAAGACCTGAAGGAAAGGAACAGCTTGGGACTGTAGAACTTCACTGAAGTACAGATTGCTGTTCAGATTACCCACAATTCGTAGCAATTGAGATCGTCCATGATATGCTATGGCACCCCAGACCATAATTCCGAGTGTTCGTCCACTGTGGCGTTCGATAATGCACTCCGGAAGGTGGCGTTCACCGGCATAGCGTCTGACACGAATGCGGCCATCATGGTACCACAAATTAAAGCGGGATTCGTCAGAAAACACGACACGCTGCCAATCAGCACGCCAGTCTCTATGCTGATTGGCCCATTGTAGTCGCGGGCAGTGATGGTTTAGCGTGAGCGTGATCCTGTATAAAGGAGTCCTTGCTCGCAGTCCACGCTGCAGCAGACGTCTACGAATTGATGAAGCGCACAATGAAACACCTGTAGCTATTGACCACTGTGCTGCCAAATGTCTAGAGGGAGCCGTACGGTCCGTCAGCGCCATGCGGTCCAGGTGTCTATCATCTCGAGCTGACGTGGCCCACTCCCGGATTTCCGAGTTGCCCGACACTCGTCCGTCCACTGCTTCCAAACACGCATCCCTGTGCTGCTGTTACGCTGCACACGAGCGGCTACTACACGATAAGACAATCCAGCTTCACGAAGGCCGATGATTCTCCCCCGTTCAAACTCCGTAAGTTGTTAAAATCTCGCTCTCTTTTGTCGAAGAGGCATAAGTAATGACTGAGTTAACGTTTACCACTAGCAGATTACTAACGATAACCATACACGCCTCGCTACAGTCGTCTATTTATTCGGATCCATCCGCCGTTCAGAGGGCGCTGCTCAGCATGCGCATGCGCTACGGGTCTGAAATTCTAATCATTTTTATATCATGCTCTACTTTGCATTTCCTGAAAATTTCAGCTCACTCGCCTTCATGGTGTTGCAATTTTCACAAACAAGAATTTTGATAGACAGCACACGAAAATCGTTAAGTTTCACTTTTCTTATTAGGAAATTCGCGTAGGTTTACTCAATTCGACAGAACTTGCTTAGGCTTATTAGAATAAACTTTAAATAGTTGATTTTTAATAAGCATTCACTATTCTAGACTTATTTCAAATCGTCAAAAGCAAGATAATCGAGCAATGAATCATCCTGGAATGAATTATGCCCGAAGCTATGAAGTTTCACTGCAAAAAGCCAAAGAAGTGTCAGACTGTTTATAAAGTATTGAAAACATTTTAAATTTTTCTTGCACATTGCTAAACAACGGCTGATACTTGAAAAAGCTGGATTATTCAACTAACCTTCTATATTGTTGTATTTTTACTATACTGTTGCAATGAAAATTTAAGCCTTTTGCCTGCTATATTTTATTTACATCTGAGCTAGCTGAAACAGCATCACTAAATTTGTCTTTCAATTTTCTCTAGCAAAAATAATTGTTTGTGTGCAATGGGGCATAACTAGCATAGATAAAAGGAAATATTTAAACTCGTTTCTTTTCTCCATTTATAATAAGGCATAATGCATTCTTTTGACAGATCTGGATGCTGCTGGGCCAAGGTTTAAATCAATACTAAGTTTCCTGCGGCCATCGAATACCGACGCTTATTTCGTTGAAGCAATGCATACTAATGGAGCTACTTCAGAAAAAGAAGGTACTATTCATATAAACTACTTTATGAGGTTGCTAAGTTACTAAATTATCAACTTAACAACCCCCCCTCAATTACTTTTCACATAAAAAGATGTTATTTTTTTTAATTTTCGAAATATTTATATGGCATCGAAAGGTAAATTTAAATTTTAAAATTTTTTTAAAATTAAATAAAATAATTTTTTTCCTTCATTTAAAAAAATCATTCAAACTTTTTTCCGATTGTTTCACTTCGGTTATAAGATACCATCAATATTTAATTGGTTAACACAAATTTTAAGGGAATAGTTGCTTAAAATTTATTTATTATTTTATGAAAATAATGCATTTAAAAATGCATCTTTGATTATAAAATGCGCTTTTTTTTCTTTCAAAACACTATAATTACACATAATTAAACAATTTGTGTTCATTCAAATATTTTTTTGTCTGTTTCAATTCCAATACTTACAAGCACAATACAACAATTCAGATACTTACAAGCGTTGCTTACCACCATCGGCAGCTATCATTTACTGTGATTGGCTGTTTTTTTTAATTAAATACTTTTTTTTATTAATTATCAAATCAAAACATCAAACTAGTTTTTTTTTCAGAACAACACTTGCTATCAAGTGACTTTACGCACTCAAAATAAACTTGCAAACTCAAAATAAATAAACAAAAAATAATCAAATATTTTCTTCGGGATTTATTTTCTGATGTTAACAATTGTGAAAGTTACCACTATCTATATATATATTTCTCTTACACGGCACCAAAAAAAAGCCTCATTACAACTCCCCGAATGGCAACGTTAGAAAATCGACCAATGATTGCTGCTAAAAATGTCACATGGCAAATGTCACATGAGATGGCTCAACATATAGCGCTTTTAAGAACGGAAACAATAACCAGAGTGAGCATTATCAGGTTGTTCAATTCAGATTCATGCCCTAAAAACATGATAATATTTAATTTAAACT